>NC_028644.1:59748741-59790376 GCF_001406875.1 Solanum pennellii | reverse complement strand
ATGAGGATCATAGAGGAGGTGATGTGGCACCTCTCTATGACCTCCATTCATTTTTCTTATTTTTCTTCTTTTACTTGACATTTTTTCTTCTTTTTTTTTAAATTTTTTTTCTTATAAACTTATACCTCTTCAATTACATAAATTCTATTCTTAAATTAGTATTAATAATATTCATAACCTCTTAAGTCTTTCATATTCATAACTTCTGATTATTTAATGTGAAAGGTTACATTAACACTATAAAATCGCACTAAAATTGTGTGTAATTTTGTAGTCATTTTTTGTTAGAGAAATAGTGAAAGACATGTTACAATTTTTGTAAGCTCATGAGATGCATTATCTTTTTCAAATATTATTTCATATATTACTTTTAATTAGCAAGTAAGGCTAATATGTCAACATATTTTTATTTTTTCTAGATAAATTATTTTGTTTTGTTATCTTTGAGATTCATTTTTTTGACTAATAAATATATATAAATGAGGATCATAGAGGAGGTGATGCGACATCTCTCTATGACCTCCATTCATTTTTTCTTATTTTTCTTCTTTTACTTGACATTTTTTTTTTCAATTATTTTTTATAAACTTATACCTCTTCAATTATATAAATTCCATTCTTAAATTAGTCTAATAATATTCATAACTCTCAAACCTTTCATATTCATAACCTCTTAAGTCTTTCAAATTCATAACTTCTAATTATTTAATGTGAAAGGTTACATTAACACTATAAAATCACACTAAAATTGTGTGTTATTTGTAGTCATCTTTGGTTAGAGAATTAGTGCAAGACATGTTACAATATTTCTAAGCTTTGAGGTGTATTATCTTTTTCAAATATTATTTCATATATTACTTTTAATTAGCAAGCAAGACTAACATGTCAACATATTTTTATTTCTTTTAGATAAATTATTTTGCTTTGTTATCTTTGAGATTCATTTTATGACTAATAATGTATATTTGTTATTATTTTTCTTGACTCTTGTATATAGGATGAAATGATAACATCAAGGGATGAAGATAATGGATTTTGAGCTATATATATTGAATATTCTTTATTTTTTTAAGTGCTTAAGAAATAATGTTTCTATTATATATTTTCCTTTTGAATTAGTTATGTTTTATGAAAAATAATTATGTAGGAGAATTTATGATTAAATGTAATTTTCCCTTATTCTTTATGAGATATAATATTTTATTTTGTTAACTTTGAGATTCATTTTAGGACTAATGATTTATTTGTTATTATTTTATTTTGATTTTGCTCTCTGTTTTTCAAACTACAAATGGCCAAAGCTTACAATATCCCATAATATCAAGTATTATTAAAAATCCTATTACCATTGCATACTTATAAGTGTTCTTCATTGTGATTTTTAATATAATAAGTTTATTGTTATTCAAAATTAAAGATCATGCAAAGGCATTTTTTTATATATAAAGAAATTCATAGATTATTTAGTTAAGAACTGCAAATTTTGTTTTTGCTAAAAATATATTCTTATCGATAAGAAAGGATAATAATACAATAAGTGTTAATCTAATTACCTAATCCAAAGAAGTTAGATGACATTCATGAATTACGTATATCAATCGAAATAATGATGTAAAAAATTAAAATAAAATTATTTAAATAAAACATAAATTATAATATAAGGGTAACTTTGTCCATTTTAAGTTGAATAATAGTTTTGCTACCGCAAATATCAAAAAGGGAAAGGGAGGTTAATGTAATACTTATAGCCACAAGAAAAGTATGTGTTATATGTCCAAACCTTAAGTGCGAAATGACCAATCAAGTCATTACAACTATAATTGTGTGTGTTGACTAAGATTAGGTTTAGGTTTTCAGAGTATGTTTACTAGGCTTAAGCCCATTGTAATTATGTAACTATATATATCTCGTTGTGCCCCAAGCAGTTGTATTCTTCTGCCGTATACAATTCTACAGTGTGGCATATATAAGTAAACCCCCCTCTCCCCCACCTTTCCTCGATTTATAATATGTCATTCAATTGCTTAATCATGTTTTGTATAGTAGTTTTTAGAGGTAACCTCGAATTGTTTTGTACTATATTTAGATCTTCTAGACAGGCCTTTAACAGTTTGCCTCTTAATGCATTTTTATAACTAATTTTTATGCTTTTACTTTGTTTTAATTTTAAATATAAAATATTTTAAAATAACAAAATATCGAGTTACAAATTAAATTTTTTTTTTCTTGTTAATATATCATATTTGTCTCTTCATTGTGTTAAAACTATCCATAGCTAACTGCCTTTTTAGAAGAAAATAAAAAAATATCCTATAATAAATAGAGAATTATTTCAAGCATTTAAGAATGTTGTTAGCTCAATCGCAAGAATCAGTGAAGATTCTTCGATTGAGATGAACTGATGAAGAACAGTTTAAGAACAATCAGAAGAGAAGAGAAGAGAAGAATTAGAGAAGATTAGAGATTTAGAGAAGAGAACAATGATTAGTATATTGATTGATCTGAAATGTACATATGAGATGTGTTTATATACAACTGTAGTAGTGACTTATTCAGCCTAATTCTCAACTAACTTTCTGATCAACTAACCAACTCTATGAGCAGTAGTTCAATGGAACAGTAATCAACAGTAATTGTAACTAACTAACTGTAAGTTAAGACAGAATACATGATCAATCCTAAATCTAATAGCTGATTAGTGTAACAATTGTATTATTTGACAGTTGCCTACTTATTATTATATTATTTTGCGAGATTTTGAAAATCTGAGTACACGCTTCTTTGACCATTTCATAGTTTTTTTCCCTATTTTTCCTCAATATACAATTTAAGAAAATCTCATCACCTATTCTTTTTTCTTATATATATCAAACACACATACTCGAATATTAGTATTATTTTTTCTTTTGACGAAACGAGCTTTGCTTTAAAGAATTCAAATCACCTTATCAATCGTTCTTTGGGATGTTGGATTTTTCTACTTTTTCATCTTCTGAATATTCGAAAATTCTATTATTTGTAATGTTTTATTTTTTTTACCTTTTTAGATTTGACGATGTTGTTTTTCAAAATCTAAAGAAGAAAATATTTTTTTTCTGATAAAATTTTTGGAACCTTGATCAAATACAAATCACAGTTATGATATTGAAATTTTTTTAATAAGTTGATTCGACAAATCAAAATTGTTATCCGAAAAATTATACCTTTTTAGAATAGAAAAAAAGATAATTTTTCATATTTCAATATATGTGACACTAGATAGATTAACAATCTGTTTAAGAAAAAAAGAAAGATTTTTGAAATTTATATTCAAAATTTATTTTAGATATCAGTGTGATTATGAATGATTTCATCAAGCACAAATGTCAATTTTAAAGTTGAATTATTTTAAATATATCGAGATGATATTTTTCGATGTACCAAAAAGAAAAGGGTGGCAAATAAATCAGGATAAAGATTAATTGAAAATTACTTTTCAAAAGATTTATTTGTTATTCATCTTCAAACAAATTTCTTAATTATGAAATGAAAAATAACATTCAATTGTTATAAATCTTATTGTTATTTTCTGTACAATTTTTGTTAGATCCCTCAGTGAATTCTTGTAATTGAACTTTATATTTTTGAAGCTCATGAATAAATCGAAGACAACAATGAACTTGTGGCAGTCCATAATGTTTTTGTGAACTGGTTGTTGAGCGTCCATAGTATTTTGTTAATCTTAAACACAAATGACTCATTTGTTATTGGCATTATTTTTTTTAATACTTATGGACAAATTATATAAATTTACAATTTTTTCTATTTGAATTTTGACTGGTTTCTGAATTGTTTGTTCTATAACAATCAAATTTATGAATCGTGAGTCGCAAGTTCTTTAGAATAGCAATGCAAGCTAAAGTGATTTTTTTTTAAAATAATTAATTATAAAATACACGTGTAAAGGAACAATATTGCTCCTAAGTCCACTGAAATCTTCCATCAAGCTCATATTTCTGAGTTGAGTCGTGGAGACATTTTCACTTAAATGATTTTAGTTCTTTTCATTAAATTTGATCTTTTAGGTTTTAATTTTGATATTGAAAAACCTAGAAATCTCATAAAAATGAATTCTTGACATGTGAACGACTCAAAAGAGGTTAATAAGGGTAAAACTCCATGAATGAGATTATAGCGGTCATAATATGTGATTTGATAAATTGACCAATTAATAAGTCGATAGACCTTCTAAAAAGTAGAATTAGACGAGTTTGAATATACAATATCTTCATTTAAAAAAATAGGTCATTGAAGGGATCTTATACCTTTTTCTTGGACTTTTAGCGTTTTGAAGCATTGGAAAAAGTTAAGGCTTCGATAGTTTAGCTTGTTTGCATCTAATTTGTCGATTGAGGTAGGTTGCAATTGAGGTGGCTTAGTTATTGATATGTAATGTGATTTGTATTACATGTTTATTGATCTTTGGACAAAGTTGGTGTTGTTTATGATTGAAGTGTTGTAGGAATGAAAAATGCAAATCGTTGAACTGGTTATTTTCTGTTGTTATGAAATATGAACTCATAATTATAATATATTTTGATAATGTGATGAATGATGATCTTGTGGTTATGTATGTGTGTTATGTTATCTTGAAATGTAACTTGAGCAATTAGCATATTGAAATATTCAGATAGAGTGATGATATATTTTCACTTTTTGGACAATAAGTGGTTCAAATTTAAAGTGACCTTACGAACGAATAATTACGAGTGTGATTATATTTATGAACAACAGAGGATTCAAGGTATTATAGTCTTGGGTGCTCAGTTTCCTTTAACATAAAGTTGCTATTAAGAAAGTTTTTTTTTGTAAAAGCTTAATAATATTTTTTAGTTAGTAAATGAAATACAAAAAAATAGACAAATGAAAAAAATTACAAATAAATATTAGCAGAGTCTGTGAAAAGGTATAAAAAGAAGTAAAAAACTATGAAGAATTTTTTTTGGACAAATTGAAGCGACAAAGGGGCGAATTCCAGTGGATCATGGCAGCAAGACCACTAACCTATGAAGAATTTCAGTTTGCTCTTTTCAACAAAAAACAGAAGGTTACGATAGGATTCGAGCCCCAGTGCAATGCACCAACAATCTCAAATCAACTTCACGGTCAAAGCACAAAAATGGGCGCTAAAAATATATTATGTAACTTATTCAACATTTTCTATATAAATGTACAAAAATTTTCGTTGAGGTTAATGAGTGCTCGAGTAACCATAACTCTATACGTGGATTCGCCCATGTTTATGAGTAAGATAATGTTTTAATTAGAATTAAGAATTTATAATTATTTTTAAAATAATAAAAGAAATAGTTATTCTAATCATGATTGGACCTTTTCTTATAAAATTTAAATAATAAAATATTTTTATTGTTTTTTTTATTTGTCCACTATTTTAAATAGATAATTTACTATATAAAAAGAATTATTATATTTTTCATATTTTACGTCTAACATTATTCACTTATTTCTCAAATCATTTTCAGACCTAATACTAAACATAAATTAATATAATGTTCTCTATGTCCAACAATACTTGTCTACTATTGACTTTGTACAATTCTTAAAAAGCTATAATAGAACGGTAATTTTACTATATTACCCTTTGAATATATTTTGTTCACTTTTACTTGTCACTTTTTCCTAAAATAGATCTTCATTTTTACTCCCTTCGTCGAGTATTATTTGTCATGGTTTCTATTTTCAGAGTCAAACTATAAAAACATTGACTAACATTTTAATATGTATTTTTTCATCATATTAATATGTAAAAAATTACAATTTATAGTACTTTTCATATAGTTTTAGAATATCTAGTTTTTTTTGGTTTAAAATATCGAATTAATATGATCTAATTTAAATTTAAAAATTAGTCAAATTGACTTTTAAAAAGCGCAACATGACAAATAATTCCGGACGGAGGCGTACCTGTCACTTTTGACATATCAAGAAGGATAATAATATTTTTTCATGTTTACCCTCTGTATTAAATACTCTTTCTTCAAATCATATTTCAAAACTTAATACTAAAACAAACATAATTTAATAGGGATAATTTGATTAAATATCTACATATAATGTATAATCATTTTTTTAAGGAAAAATAACTTAAATACACAACTATAATTTTTATATTCTCTAATTTTCCCTACTTTTTTTAAATATTACATAATTCCCTTTTTTTTAATTTTAGTGTAAGTTTTTAGATACATTACATTCTCTCTCCTATAATACACATTTACCCATTTTAATGCCTATTTTTTCTCTATTAAAACACTCAACCTCTTAAATCAGTTTTTAAATTTTGAATTTTATCCATTTAAACACTCAACCTTTTAAATCAGCTTTTTGATTTTGAATTATTAAATTTAATTAATTTTAAATAAAAGACCAAATTTTGAAATTTTGAATTTCAAAATTCAAAAAATTTGAAATTTAAAAAAGTAAAAATTTCAGGAAGCAGGACAACTTCTCTTAACTTCTACCGTTTTGTTCTTACTCCATCAAGTTTCAGTTCTTTTTTTTCCATAATCATCTTCATTCTTCTTAACCCAGCATGAATCTTCAGAAGGATTCAAACAAAGACTCTGGCTGTAAGAAGCTCAATTAATAGTCTCTTCGACTGCTTTTCGTAAAGTTAACATTTCCTTTTTGTTCTACGGTTAAGATGTAATCTGGATTTGATAATATTTCATTCTTTTACAGATCTGTACAAACTAGTCGTGCTAAACTTGGAAGGGTCTGTTGTTACTGCGTCATGTTTGGATTACCTCACAGGTCTGCTTTTACTGTTTTAATTTCCATGTTAACTTACTAGGACTAGTTTGCGGGACAAACTTTATGAAGTAAAAGAGAATTTTTCGGGGAATTACTTCTCTATTCTGGGATTCCATCACGTTGTTGAAGTTTCTGATAGTTCGTTTATCATAATGCAGCTCTCACTTCGTTGAAGTCGCTAAATGTCAATAGATCTCACCTTTTAGATGATGGATGTGAGAAGTTTTTGGGTAAATGGAAGACATTTGTTATCTGCCAAAAAGAACTGACTAAAGCAAAACCATTCCACATTGTTAGCCAACCGTTTTATATCTGCAGCACTCAGCAGTTTGAAAGAGTTAAATCTGGGATTTAACAATATCATGGATACATGAATTTGTTGTGTATCATAATATTTTATATGTATCATGAAGTTTTGAAAATTGTTATAATGTATCATTCAATAAGTTTAGTAAATGCGTCATCAACTGTGCTTGATGATACATATAGAATCAGTGTGTACAGTGTTTAGTCAATGCATTGATACATGTAGTAGATATGTATCACATGTTTTGCATGTAGTATGAATTCCTGAAAACTGATATCATGTATCAGTAAGGTATTAGTTGTTTAGTTGATGTACTGATACATGTTTTGAAAATTGTTATAATGTATCATTCACTAAATTTAATAAATGCGTCATCAACTGTACTTGATGATACATAGAGAATCAGTGTGTATATTGTTTAGTAGATGTTTCTGATACATGTATTAGATATGTATCACATGTTATAATGTTTTAGTTAATTCACTGATACATGTAGTAGACATGTATCACATGTTTTTCATGTAGTATGAATTTCTGAAAACTGAAACCATGTATCAGTAAGTTATTAGTTGTTTTATTTAGTATTTATATTTCAATATCGTTATAATTTGTTGTTTTATTTTCAAATTGCAGCCAATGAAGTACAAGATTAAAAAGATACCAACACATCCCATAAGGTTTGCTGTCAATTTTAACAACAATTTCCTAAAGGACAAGAATGTGATCAGATTCCAGGGGGGAGGAGTATCTTCAGCAGACTGATTATGCAAGGAAACTGTACTGCATATAAACACCAGAGGCAGAAGCATCTCCAGCTTCCAAAGACCTTTACTTGCTTCAAATTCATACCCTTAGGTCTTGTAATTAGAGAAGTTGTTGTATTGTCTTTTTATTCACTATGTAAGATTGTTTCTCGTGTTTTGTAGCTGTAGCATGTATAGACTTTTTGTAATTGATAGGAGTGTAGATAGTTATCATCTATTTGTTTTGTATTGAACACTATTGGATGAATAGAGTGCATCGTTCACAAAAAAAAGACAGATATTCAACCAAGCATAACATACATAAAATAAAAGCGAGAAACCCCAATATTCAATTATAACTAAAGAGAAACATTATATATTCTTATTGTCAAATTGACCGTAGTGTACTTTAAGGATTTCAAAGGATTCTTAGAAATGATCAACAATTATTTAAAGAAGCCAGATTGAAAAGATAAATAGACTTCAAAATAGATGATATAATCTTTGATTTTCAAAATTTGAAATTAATATCCAATTACGTGCTGATTTTATGGTGATTAATGATCTGTTACCTTAAATTAAGCTGTTTTAGTAACAACATTAATTGTACCGTTTTTTCCCCATTTTTTTCTCAACAGTTTAAACTTACCATGTATCATTTACCATGTATCACTAGAGTCTAAAGTATCACAGAACAACAAATTTAAGGGATTTTTTGTAAATACTAAATTTATCGGGACAGAATGTAATTATTGAATTACACTATGGGATTCCTTAAATTTTTACTTTTTTTAATGGTGTGTCAAGTCAAAATGTGACAAGTATAAGTGAATGAACAAAATAATAAATTCAATATCTTGAGCAATTTAATAAAAAAATGACTATAATTAATGATAAGGTTAAATTAGAAACTAAAATGTAAAATTATCAATTAATTTTTGAACAAATATTTTCAAATATTTTGAAATAATATAACATACAATATAATAAAATAATTATATTAATTATTATTTTTATCAAATACATCAATACAATATATAAAAAGTCAAACCGAACAAGAGAGACATGTTAGAAAATGGAAAAGAACCTTATTCGAATACGATGCTTTATTACTTTTATCGCAAAAGTATGAAAGAGGATTAGAGCAAGGGCATTATTGTCTTAACGTAAAAAAGAGGATTAGAGCAAGGGCATTATTGTCTTTAACTTAAAAAAGAGGATTCGAGCAAGGGCATTATTGTCTTAACGTAAAAAAGACGATCTTCCCGGTCATGTAAATCTAAAATCTAAAGTGTGAGACCCAAAAAAAAGCATTTGAATAATGTGCAGGAAATATATAAATAGTAAGAGCACCAAATACATGGGGCAGCAGCAGCAAAGATCTGGAACGCCATGGAAGTAACAGAAGGAGCTCGCCACAGCCTTACCGCCAATATTCCCTATTCCTCCCTCACCGTTGATCATTCTCTCTCTATTACTCATCTAAAGCCTAAAATCGTGTATGTTTCGATTTCCGCTTTATCTGAATTGAGCAGTTTTCAATTTTGGATGCTGGCTTCATGTTTTGATTTGATATGTTGTGGTTTTGCTATTTAGGTATGGACTAGCGTTTTGTTTAGTATTAATTTAATAGTAATACTCCATTTGTATGGATTTGTTTCCTACTTTTTCAATTTTTGTTACTTTCTATATTTAGAACTAGAGTAATAATTGACATGACTTTTTATAAGTTTATTTATGTCAACGTATGTGCTAAAAGCCTTATTTTGTCTCTTTACTTTGTGCTTCAAATAAATTAAGAGAAACAAATAGAAACAGAGGGAGTAGTAGTATTGATGGATGTCTTGTCAATATCTTTTATGCTATGATTTATGATTTGAATTGAGTTGATATATTGGTTAATAATAATATGTTGGATTAACATTGACTCGGTGTGATTCCAGTGTAAAATGGTTGACTTTACCTCAGCTCTATGTTTATTGTTCTCTTCAGCTTGTTAGTGAGACATGATATAAAAGCTTCATTTTCCTACTGGTTGAAATGATCCAAAATCATTTCAGTTTTAGATTTTTCGAGTTTCGATCCTTGTTTATGTTATGAAAACCAAAATTCTAATTTTGGATGTATAGAATTAGTATTTTCTCATCTCAAAGTATTTTACTTGCTCTAAGACCATAGTGCACCATTTTGGCGTTCAAGTATGAATGGAATGTTAACTGACACTACAATGAGATGTAGTGAGTGCATGAATTTATCTGTAAACATAGCATGATGAAAACATTGTATCATTTGAGGGATGGACTTTTAGTTTTAAGGATAATCAAAATACAAGATTATGCTCTTTTAAAAACTTCTACTTATTCCTCGAAGGGAGTGGCCTAGTGGACGTAGAGTTGGAGTGACAACCTTGGACACCAAGGTTGAACACTAGCGAAAGGGATACTAGGTGAATTATGCCATTTGTCTTAGCCTTGGTAGGTCTAGTAGGTGGCAACATGTATCCAGTGAACTAGTCGAGGTGGTTATGGTTGTCAAGACACTGTCGTCGTAAAGAAAAAGGTCTTAGGTGTTCCTCTGGCTATTGCGTAATAAGTATATGTGAGATTAAATGGGATACGATTTAGCAGGCAAGTATAGTGGGACATGATTTAGCAGGGAAGTATATGTGAGACTAAATGGGACATGATTTAGCAGGCTGATTAAATTTGTATGTAAAATAGATGTATTCTAAATGTTTTCTTCCCACACTCAGAAGTATATTTAGCGTATGCATGCACCTGTATATTGAGGCTAATTTTTGTTCTTCCTCTTCTATTTCTGAGCTTGGCTTGAAACTGTGCAGAGAACTGTGCAAGGACTTGTTCAACCAATGGTCAAATCTAGATGGTTCTCACTTCTCTGTAGAGACTGTGTCTGGTGGCATCACAAATCTATGTGCGTATTTATGTTGTTTGAATTTGCAATTTTTAAGCACTCATTTGCATTCCAAACTTATCATTCTGAAATTGTGTGTGCCATATGTACTATCCTATGACAAAAAGAATGATTCTTACTGTTAAAATCTTTATTGCTCAGAAAATTTTAGTACTAACCCTATCAGCTAAGATTGTAGTATGTCCTAATAATATTCTATTTATTTCTGCAGTGCTAAAAGTATCTGTAAGAGAAGATGACGGAAAGCATGAAAATATGACAGTTAGGTTATATGGTCCAAATACTGAATATGTCATTAACCGTGAACGAGAAATGCAGGTGAGTTTCAGAGGCTTTGATTGATAAATTTTTTCCCGTGCATTATTCCTATTATATGGAGTCGTAACAGTTGACTTTTGAGTAATTTAAGTCAACTACTCTTGGGTTATCTGTTTTTCATTTTAACTACAAGGTTATTTGATCTGTAAAACTAGTGTTTGTATCTTCTCTTCTCCCCACAAAGGATGTTATGTGGATGTCAACTTGCCGTATAGCTTCATTAGGTGTTATTTCTGCTTATCTCGTCTTTTTGTTAGTCGGACTGTTTCCAAGAAGAGTATGCATAGACTGCACATGTGAGTCTTGTACTCTTACTCACTGGGGAAAATAAGCCAGTCAACCTCCAAAACATTTTGAAATCTACTCCTCTATCTTAAGAAGAAGAACAGTGTTCAGACTACGAAATTTACATACGGTCTAGACATTGATTCCTCAGTATTACAAAAATCAAAGTTTCCATATCTAAAAGCTATATAGAAGTACATAAAGAATAAGTTATAGAATATGTATGTAATGTTCAAAAAATTGTTACTGAAGAAAAAGTTACTCTCTCCAAATAGGGGTAATGTATTTTGCCAAGTTAATGGGGGACTTCACCTTTGTTCTACAATTTACTTTAAAATTATGTTTTGTTCAAAGTGAGGGGAAGAAGAGGGGGAGGGACTAGTTGAATTATTTTCTCTGGAGAAAGTATTTTGGAGTCCTATTATCTGCACATTTATATCACAAATCCGTGGCCATGCTTAATTATAAATATCTTTCTCAATAATTATTGTTAGGAGTTGTACATCTATTATTCTTCAAAATTTAGGCATAAAGTCAGCTGTTTGATTCTGGATGTTATGATTGATGTTCTGCAAGTTTACTTTTGTTCTTAATATATTTTTACTGTCAGGATTTGACTACATAGGTCTAAGCATTTTGTGATCAGTTAATATGTTATTTCTTGCATAAGTTTAGCCCATAATCCACGCCTTCTTTGCTGAAGTCTGTATTTTCGATGGATGTCTTCACTCTCCTCTAAACTTTGAAGTTTTATTTATTTAGTTCTTATAACTATGGTCATGTTCATGAATCATGCACACTTCATGATTGTTAAGTACCTGTGTTTAGGCGATTCAACACCTCTCAGCGGCTGGGTTTGGTGCCAAGTTGCTTGCAGTATTTGGGAATGGCATGGTTCAGTCATTTATTGATGCACGTACTTTAACGCCCCCAGGTAGGCATTTAATCAGACTTCCACTTGTAGCTTATATGTAGTAGATACTATTCGTGGTTTAGCGTAAATAACTTTTGGCTACCTTCCAGACTTCATTTTTCCTTTGTGATTTAGAAATTTTTATGTGTTTCCATTTCCTATTTAGAATTATTCAGGACTAGGCATCAGAAAATCCGGGAACAACAAAATTATGAAGTAGACTGTATACTTATCAAAAAAGTAAACACACTCTCTCTCTCTCTCTCTCTCTCTCTCTCTCTATATATATATATATATATATATATATATTTATTTATTTATTTATTTTTATTTTTTATTTTTGGTTGAGATTAAGCATTATGTCAAGAGCAGCACTTAGAATGCACTACAATTACACCAAAAAATAGAAACTAAAGCAACATCAGGAAAAGCTAAAAAACCCTGATACCGTTTCTAAATTACACCAGAGAGCTATCAATGTGATGCAATCAGAATAGGGTTTTCTTGTCCTATGAAACATCTTTTATTCCTTCATTTTGACTGCACCTCCAAATGCAAGCAGGTATGGTGTTCCAAGTTTTCATATAAGTGCTTAGTCAGTCCTAACCTGTTAATTGTTATTACAGCTCAAAAGAAACTTTTAAACTGTTCTTGGTGTAACCTGTTTCAGTCCCAAAAGATTGACATCTTCCAAACATGCAAAGTAAAAGTCCAGTGAAGGAACACACAATTGTTTGATTCTGATTCTTCTCAACCCATGTAACATCTGTTGGCTGATTGTATCCTCCTTATTCATAGATTATCTTGAGTGAAGCATGATTCTTTGGTTATTAGCCGCAGAGGAACATCATATTGACTGGTGCATATGTTTTGCAACCCTTAATCATTGTCTCTGAGTAATATGATCATTCCTTCTGGCTGTAGCATGAGCTAAATGTAAATGATTCATTTTCCTGACCTTTTCAAGTTGTTGATCTTCATTGTTATTAATACATTGGAATTTGGAATGTAGAAAAAGCTGAAAAAATCTGCAATCACTCTAATTTCCCATTCATTAGGATTTCTTCTGAAAAGTGAAGTTCCAAAGTTTCCCTCCCTGCTTTGTACTAGTGTAAAGTTGGTGTCCTGTGAAAGGTTAAAAAGAGTGAGAAATGCATTTCTAAGAGGAGAGTGTCCTAGTCAATTATTTTGCCAGAAAGAGTCTTTTCTTCCATTCCCTATCTTGATTTCTATATCCTGCGAAAAATGGGGCATGGTGCTCCAATATTTCTCCCCACCTATTCCTTGTGGTGGACTATGTTGCTTGAACTCTCCAAAATTGTTGTCGTACCCGTGTCGGATTCTTCAAAATGCACTACTTTTGTAGCATCTGACATGCATAGGTGGTGGAGCACCCGTCTTTGAACACCACATCTTCTCTTGACAAAACTACACTTTGATAGCCTTTTTTTTGAGACAAGTAACGATTCTATTCGATGAAAACTTAGCCACCCCGTGAAAAGGTGCTACATTGAAGCTTTACAAGCATCGGAAAGGTGCTTAAACCCCTGCCCAAAACCCTATACAATCATATATTGCCTATTTGATATACTAACTCTCCTACTTCCCCCCACATATTCTGTTTACACCAAAAAGAGAACAAGCTAAGACAATTCATCCTAATTTTCTCGATAGAACTGCTAGTGCCTTCAAAATGTCTACCATTTCTTTCCTTCCACACAAATGCAAGCAAGAATGATCATCCACCAGTCCTCCTCCCCACCTCTATTCCCAATACTCAAACCAATTGTTCATCAATGCCAAAGTAGAACTAGGTATTACCCAAGTTATTCCCAAAATACAAAAGAACATGTGCCACATATTTATAGGTGTTCTGCAGTGTAGGAATAAGTGTTCATTGTTTTCACCTTCTTGTTCACACAAAAGACATCTTGAACAAATCTGAAGACCTCTTCTTTGTAGCTTATCTTAGTTAGACAAGCTTTCCTAATCACCAACCAGACAAAGAATGACGCTTTCATAGGGATATTCACTTTCCACACTTGTTTCCAGGCCAATTCTTCTTTACAGGACCTCTTTGATTCAACTGCCAGTACACTGATTTTACTAAGAAGGCCCCTTTACTGTTAAGTTTCCACTTGAGCCTGTCAGTAGAATCTGTGCAACCACCAAAAGTTCCCAATATCTGAATCATTGTGACGAAACTCTCTACTTCCCAGTCATTGAGAGCTCTTCTAAAGATTAGATTGTACCCATGTTGACTCCACTTCGTTCATCGTGTCATGTTGTTGTAAACTTATAGAATAAAGAATTGGAAACACAGACTTCAAATTACTTTGCCCAATCCAGTGATCAGTCCAAAAATCAGTTTTCCCTCCATCTCCCAGAATAATCTCCACATTTTCCCAAAAGGCTTGCCATTGGTTTCTGATAGTTCTCCACACACTGCTACTGTAGGGACTATCAACTTCATTTGTGGTCCACTGGTTTAGCATCCCATATCTTAGGAATTAGAGCTAGGCGATTATGAATATAATACTTAGTGCTCCTTTCCTTTAAAAAACTCTTGTACAAAATTTGCAATGTCAGTTTTGATAATATCCCAAAAAGTCTGATAGAAACATCCATTGAAGCCATCAGGACCGACAAAACTATCCTTGCTCATACTTCGACCTCTTTTTCATTTGGAATCTTGGTCAAAAACTTGTTAATTTTTCATTTGGAATCTTGGTCAAAAACTTGTTATCATCATTGGTGATAATCTTTTGTATACAGTTAGTAGTACATCTGTTGCTATTGGTTTGATGGAGGTTGAAGAAACACTTGAAATGTTTAATGGCAACTCTTGCAATTTCTCTCATCACTTGCACCCATCTATCTCTTCGATTTCTGATTCTATGTAAATGTAACCTTTTTCTCTATCCCTCAAAATGTTATGGAAGTACTTAGTGTTACAATCACCATCTTTAAACCATTTACTCCGAGTCTTCTGTTTAGAAGTGAATCTTGAATACGAATCTATCTAATGTATTTGGTATAGCCCTTATTCGGATCACTTCTAGCCTGTTCAGTACTGTCATACAAGTCATCATCTTTTAAGATAAGAAGTTTGGCTTCCCAGTAATGAACTTGCTCTTAATGTCTCCCATAGTATTCTTGGACCATATGCTGAGCTTTTGCCTGAGAAGATTCAACTTTGATTGTAGCCTCTACATAGCATTGCCATAGGATTTAGTCTCCCAAACTCGTTTAACAACCTTATGATATCTGGCTGCTTGGTCCAAAAATTAAGAAACCTTAAGTATTAAATGTGGTGATTCTGATCATTGTGAGATTTAATGATTAAAGGTTTGTGATCAGAACAAGTTCCGGCCAAATGTTTGACGTGGTTATGGTTGAAAAGTTGTTCCCAATCGTCATTGACAAATATTCTGTCTAGTCTCTTCCAGATTCTTTTGCTTGGTTTTCTATTGTTGCACCAAGTGTATCTAGAGCCACTGAAACCACTGTCTACCTGACCACAATTATCAATTGTGCTAGTAAAATCCAAACTTTTGTAAGCTCTATGAGGTTTGCCCCGAACTTCTTCAATAGAATCCATAATCACATTAAAATCACCACCAATACACCAAGGGCTTTAACAATATTGTTCATATCCTGGACTCTCCCATAAGGCTTTCCTTTCAATAGTAGAGCATTTGGCATATACAACACTGAGAAAGTACCTCTGTCTGTATTGTGATCCTTTTTCCTCCTTAGAGCATTGATTTCAACATCATTTCTTCGTAGCCATTTCATCAAAAGGCTTCTAATTTGTACTCTTAAGTTCTTGATGCCCAACCCTGGGGAGGATATAATATGTATTCAAACCCAATAGATTAGCTCGGACCCTGTATATGTGTTAAAAAATTCAGTAAATAGTAAAATAATAGATTTAAAATTCAATAAATCGAATGAGCTGCGGTAGGTTTACGCATTCAAACCAATAAAGCATAAATCTGGATTCACCTCTGCCTGAACCTTCTTTATAGAGACAATGCTGTACTTCACTAGGTTGAAATTACTTTCTATTGCCTTTCCATGAGAAATTTCTCCATAGCTAGTCAATTCTCTTTTTCACCTTAACGGTCATTTGAACAAATACATAATATATGTTGGCGTTGAATCCAACTCACTGTTATTATGATTCAAGTACCCTGTGCCCCCCTAGTAAAATGCATTTTTCTTCTAGCTGGATAAACTCATTTCCCATCTTTTCACACCTCCTGCTATAGTTGTGCTTTATGTTTTGTCCCTAAAGACAGATCCAACTAAACCATTGGAAGACTTCCCGTAACAGCCAAGTGTAGTTGTCATGCCTTGTAAATCTCACAGAGTTGACTGAAATTAACCTGTTTCCACCAATTGACACGAAGTCTTGAGACTGCCTCAAAACACTCGATAAAGACCAAGTACTTTAGTTGACATGCTGTGGGTTCAGGAAATATGAGAGTATTATCCGCATATAGATGATGTGAAATGGATAGTACATTTTGTTTGCCCTCTGTTCACCTTGAAGCCCTTGAACCACCTTTCATTAACAGAGAAACACAACATTCTACTAGAACACTATAACCTACTAGGTCAAACTCTCCATGTCAATTTATCTAAAGGTTCCTGAAAATAGAATACCTACTAGTTATAGACTTCTAGGAAACCCTAATCTTAAGTAAGATACATTCTTGGAAGTCCCTGTGTAGTTAAATTCGTCTAAGAGTGAAATGAACTTTGAGTTCGTAATCTGCAATCCTCCTTCATCCTATGCTGTGATGTTCCCCATTGGTTTTCATTTGGTGCTGAGAGAACTTCCTGTATTTAGTCAAACCATCAAAAGAAAATTTATTCCCTTAGGTCTAAGGTTTGACTTCCAGACTCTGTAGCTGCTTTTATATGACCAATCATCTAAGCCAAATAAAAAGTTCCCTTTATGATAAATAAATAATTTGCTGATGTGGTGGGGAGAGCCCCATAAACTAGTTGTTGACAAAAAGTAAAAACACACAATTTTTTTTTTCTATGAATGGGACCTAATCATGTCATCTATACTAACAAAAATATGTGATTTCACCAAATATTGGCCAAAAATAAAAGGCATGCCCTATATTGTACTATCTCAGTTCCTCCCCTTCAAATGTTCTCTTGTTCCTTTTCAAAGGATAAGGGCCGGAAGGGGCTAATCTGGTAATAAATAGTTCATATCATATGCTTGGCATGATTTGTCCATGGTTTAAGCTGTTGTTGTCGTTAGATCTCTTATAGATGTAATATTGATTGGTCCATTTTGAAGAAATAAAAAGATGCTGATCATTACATAGGTTGGAATTGCTTTTATAATTAGCAACCAAAATGTGCGTAAAAGATACGTGAGCTTCCATGATAGTTAATTATCCCGCACCTTTCATTTTTCACTGGCCTTGTTGATCTTTGTATAAAACCGTATTGTTCAAGATTCATCTTCTTTGCCTAATTAGCATAGTCATTTTATCATCATTCTGCGTGTCTGCCTCTCCTCCTTCTGAAGTAGTTTAATAGAAAAGAAGTCGGTGGTTTGAATCTTATAGAACTTGTCCACAAACTAGGTTGAGAAGAGCGTGTTTAAATAGTAAGGAGAGCTTTGTAAACCCTGTAACAGGACTAGAGTTTAGCACGACAGTTGTCTTTGAGTCCTTCCATCAACAGATCTTGTTTGACTTGTTGCACTTACATGTAAGTTTATTGTATCATGGGGTTGTTGAAATAATTCTCTGGCACCCTGTTTTTCAGGGATACCTACATTTTTCACTTCTCCCCATCCTCATGGTGTTATTAATGCAAATTAGTTCTCATTTTCTTGTAACTTTTTCAACAGACATGAGCAACCCAAAGCTTGCTGCTGAAATTGCAAAGCAACTCCGAAAGTTCCATCAGGTAGAAATTCCGGGCTCCAAAGAACCTCAAGTGTGGAATGATGTGCTCAAGTTCTACAAAAATGGTCCATCCTTTACTGAACATTCTCCAGTGATATTATATCATGATACGTCATTTTCCCTGAATTGGTTGATATGTATGGATCCCTCCTATGTTGCTCGGACTCTCCAAGTATGTTGCCCCACCCGTGTCAGATCCTTCAAAAGTACACTGCTTTTGGAGGACCTCACTCACATCCCTCGACTTTTTTGAAGAGTTCGAGCAACATAGGATCCCTCTAGTCTCATAGACTGGAACACTTGTACTGGATTAACTGCAAGGACGAAAGATCCATCTCAAGCCCGATCGTTTTTCTATTTTTACAGCATCAACTCTCCAATTTGATGATGGTGAGAAGAAGATAAAGTATGAGACAATTTTGTTCCCGGAAGTTCATAATGAAATCATAGAGCTCAAGGTAGTCCCACCTCCCATGACATGTAGTTGATTATTATTCTATTTATAATTTGCTGTTCACCCAAGGGGAGGGGATTCTCCCAATATCTTCTCCATAACAGAGCAAATTTCAGCCCTACAAGCATTTACTTTTTTCTTTATCTGTATTATGTTAGTTTGCTCTCACAGATAAGCTAATTTGAAACCCCTTGCCAGCGAAAGCAAGGGGTTTACCTTCTGCGTCGAGCTCGTCATACCAGGCTTGCCTAGTGCGGGTTACCTCTCCTATGTGGTTTGTGAGCTATTGCATAGCAGCGGGGATTTTACCCTGTGCGCACCCAAAGGATAGCGGCTGTGGGTAGAAAAGAAAAAGCTAATATGAAACCATATATTAGCAATTTTCCTTAACCCCTTTTGGAGAAATCAATAGCTATAAGATGTTCCGCATGTCATTTTCCTAATTTAACTGTTGTTTTTTTTTTCTTGTTATCTTGCTGGAGAGGTCTAGGAATCTCCTACAGCAGCTACGAAAACCTTGAAAGAACTTTTTAGGTGTTGATTCATCTTCCATCATACTATATGGTTTAGACTGCTTCAAATTGGATGACTTTGTATACGTATTTCAATTTTACGTCTTGCTTGTAGTTAAGCACACCCAAAAGTTGGCACAAATGAAATGTTGTAGGTTTCAAAGTTAATGGTTCTTATTTTCCACATTAAATGCATCTTTCTTGGCTTTATTGTAAAAAAATTTGCTTAATAAACCTGGAATATATAAAAAATTAAGTCGAGTTTTCTTTAGGATAAATTATCAGCTTAATTACTACTACCTCTGTAAAGCGGATGATATTGAAAGTTATTTGGTATTGGGCCAGAATGACATTGTATTATGTAGCTTCATGTATTAAATGGATATATCTCTTTATTTCAAAGACGTGCAATTTTGGAACAGGAATTGACTGACCGTCTTAACGCCCCAGTGGTGTTTGCTCACAATGACTTACTCTCTGGAAATCTGATGCTTAATGAGGAGAAAGGTACTTGTGATCTAGCCTTCCGTGTATTTATATCTTGATCGAGGTACTTTCTTCTGTCATGACATTTAAAATTAGAAATTCTCCAGCGTCTCCCCAGTCATGATAAAATTCAGTAATCTCAAGATGCCTTTTCATCTGTTGGAGAAGAAAACCCTACCATTTAGATCATTTAATTGGTTCTGCACATCACAGACATCTTATTTGGTATTACTCATGCAAATTTTTATGCTTGTGATCATATATTGTGTCACTATTGCTTATTCGTCTTTCTCAAGGTTTTATTATGTTTAGTAAGGGAACGAATTTTCTCTGAAGTGACTCGTATTCTCTTGTGATAAAGACTCAACATAAGTCTTTGGATGAACTTTATCAGGCCAATCCTGCTTTCATTTATGTTCTTCGTTTGAAAAACTTCCCATATGATTAATATCGTCAAATAAAATAGTCTATCCCATTAAAAAATATATATCTGAATGATTTTTAAAAATTTTCATCTGGTTTTTACATTGCATCAAATGGTTGACATTTCTAAATTTGATCTTGGTGTCTTTTGTTCATATTGGAGAACTGCTTGATGAGTTTGTTCTTAGTTACAATTAAATGCCGAACTTAACTGTCTGTACTAACCTCATTTCCGTTTATCAAAATCCAGAAAAGCTGTATTTCATTGATTTTGAGTATGGATCCTACAATTACAGGGGATTTGACATAGGGAATCACTTCAATGAATATGCTGGCTACGATTGTGATTACAGCTTGTATGTTACGTCTCCCTCTCTGCATCTCTTTCTCCATGTCCTCAGTCCTCTTCTTCCCCTCTATCTTATGGTGATATTTTGTTGAAAATGATCACTAATATTAGAGGTGGTTCTATATGTAGATATCCAAATAAGGATCAGCAGTTTCATTTCTTCAGGCACTATTTGGATTCTGACCAACCGAATAAGGTAAATGAGGAAATATGTCGACTTCTTATACTTAAGTTTGCATGTTGTATAGCTAGGATGGAACTTGTGTAGCGCTATAGTTTCTGAAACAATTATTTAGCCCCCAAAAAAATAATCAGAAACACTCCCAACATTACAGATGAGATTATACAGCAAACTCGACGGAGAAGTTTTATGGGTGGATAGCTTGTGCAAAACAATCTGTGAGAAGGCATAGTCTAATTGACCAAAAATGAAGGTTTTAAGATAGTATCATGATTTAGTGCCCGAGAGGAGTTGAAAGACTTTCTTCCCATCAATATGCTACAATATTGATAGGAGAAATCATGTTTGTTGTGGGTTTGTTGGGAGAAATCAGACCAAAAAGTCTTGTTTTCTGGAACATAACGACATCGCTACAATATGCACGTTCTTGTGGATTTGTTGGGAGAAATCATGAGATTTACGACTTGGAACGCTACTGTAGTCGTGTCTGGCTACCAAATAGAAAACAGTCGAAGTTAAACATCAGTTATTGCTAGGTATATCTAAGTTAATTTTGATGACAGGTATCTGACAAGGACCTTGAAGCCTTATATGTCGAGACCAGTAGTTACATGCTTGCTTCACACCTATACTGGGCTCTCTGGGCCTTGATCCAGGTACTGATATTACGCTATATTTTAGATGCGGTCCAAAGAATGCCAAAAGATAATCTCACATTTCAATCTTTTTGTTATGGTTATTCCTAGGCAAAAATGTCACCCATCGATTTTGATTACATCAGTTACTTCTTTCTGCGCTATAATGAATACAAGAAGCAGAAGGAGAAAGTCCTCTCTTTAGCCAAGTCATATCTCTCGAAACCCGAGCTGGGTAAAAGATTGATGTAACACAGTTCCAAACACTTGAAAGCAGAAGGAGAAAGTCATGTCTCTCAAAACGTGGGCGAACGGTTCATGTAACACAGTTCCAAACTCTTTAAAGCTGTCGATTGACACGAACATTTTGATCTCATTTGTTGCAAAGTAGAAATAGCTGCTGATAATAGTCAAGTTGGACTCTGCAAAATAATTTTTTTCTTTCTTCCAGAAAACATATTAAAGTGTTGTGCAATACATCATAATTCATAGCTCGAAGTTTGAACACGAAATATATTTTTGAAATCAAGGATCTGATCTTTTTTTCATTTTGGTTATTACTTTTTCTATACAAAACTGTTGAATATAGTTCAACGACGTAGCAACCCATTTTGAAAAAGTAAAAGAAAACTTATACTCCAAAAAGTTAAATATTTACCCTTAAATGTCTCATTACTTTCGTTGGCCTTTTACATTTTAAAATGTCATGTATCTATTTTTATTCGTTATTGACATCAAGTTGATGTCCGTGTCCACCCTTCTCTTCCTATATGAGTATACTCTAAAGATATCACAGAGTAATTGAGCAGTGTCTTTATTGAAAGACTGCTTGATCTTTCTTAATATCATTAAAGTATAATATATTTTGATGGTATCAATGAGTTAAGTGAGTAGCGTTTTTACTGAGGCTTGCTTCAATTCTTCTATGAGATTACTCGACCATTCATGATACCATTATAGTATATCTACGTATTGTGTTAATGTCATCGAGGTACATTTTAATTTTTTAATATTTTAATTTAAATTTTTTTTCCAAAAGAGTCATAATTTAGATACAGTTTTTTTTAAAAAAATTGCAAAATATAAAAATGTATTTTCTACAATTTAGAGTTTAATAAATAAGATTTTGACTTTAATAATTTTCTTTTTATTATTATTATTATTATTATTATTATTATTATTATTATATTTTTTTAAAAGAGTTCAATCCTATACGATACCGATAGAGTATCAATATGCTGACCGACAGAATATCACAAAATAATATATTTTCTACTAATTTAGAATTTAATAAATAAGTTTGTGACTTTAATAATTTTCTCTACATTGTTTCTTATTTATTTCTTAAGAAAAGAGCCCAATCCTAACAGAGGATTAAGTTCATTTCTATATGACACCAATATGATATGAATATACTATCATATAGGATTAATTCTTAGCAATGCTGACACGATGCATGAAATAAGAAAGGAGAAAGGGGAATAAGGTGGTAACTAAAGCTATGAATCCATTAAAAGTAAATAATTTGAATTGAATCCTAATTTGGATAAATAGTTTGACAACTGAATGTATTTGGTATAGTTTTCTCTCTTGGAAAAGATAACCTATGTTGATGCCAAAACAAGTCAATATGGCTTTTAAGCGTGCCAAGATAACATTATCCCTTGCCCCAAAAGTAAAAAAGAGAAGAAAACGTCTAATTTTACTATTGCTTAGCGTGTTTCCAACATCATGCTAGTAGTTAGTAGTTACATACTATATAATAACAGAAACATGGATATTCTTTTATTAATTTCATTTTGCACTTGTAAAACAATGTTTAAAAGATGCGTTTGAGTTTCAAATAAGAAATAAAGAGAAAGTATAAGTATTTAAATTAAAATGATGTATATATAGCGATCCTATACTAGTGAAACTATGTACAAAGATATACTAGTTTGAATAGTATTGTCATTTTACTAGAGTGTAAAGTATCTAGTTTTGGAAAATCAAGTAGCTTAGTTGGTTGGTTATCTGAATTGTCGCCTTATTAGTGAGGGTTTGATTCCTTATATTTCGGTCTCCTTTTCATGGAGGCTATTTGTATTTCTTAAATTTATACTCCGTAATACTTTATTATATATAAATTTCTTACTTATCATTCTTTTTTAAAAAAATAGATAAATTTACTTCGTTAAATGAACATGATTTTGTATAGTATTTCCATTATAGAAGGGATTTAATATATTTGTGTAGGTTTTTCATAGAAAGAGGAAGGGGGAGGGGGAGGGGTTGTTTTTGAAATACGAAAAATATATTTATAGTCGAGTAAAATATTACAAGATTATATATGTTTATATTATTGTGTGACTATAAAAATTTCTAACGATATAATGATAAATTAAAATTAAAATATTCAATATAAGAAAGTTATCATTTTTACGAAAGAAACTTAGAAAAGGTGTTGTCACAGAGGGAGTGGTATTTTTAATGTTGCTTATAAGTATCAAGTATCGACTAATTATATAGCTTGATAGTGTATGATTCAACATGAAATTTAGAAAAGAAAGATTACATAATTTATAATTTAAAAAGTTATAAATATTTGTATGATTACAATGTCTTAACAAGGAAAAATAAAAAATAATAACTAAAAGTTAAATTTATTTTTGAATAAGCAAATGTGTACTACATATTTTTTTTCATATATAATAAAAAGAAAATATTACCTAAATTGAAACATAAAAGATAATGATTTAGGTTCATTAACATTCTAAAAAACTTTATTTATGATACGTAGTAAGTAATAACCAAAACTTTACCCACAAAATTACGCATGACATTAATAACACAAGAAAACCAATTTTTTTTCTCTGGCCCAGACTACCCTCAATTTTTATTTTATTTTTTAATAACACATAAAAGTAAATATACATCATACCTCCCTTTCTAATCTGTTTAGTAAAAAAATGACATACATTTTTATTTCATTTAATTGCAAATTTCGTATTTTATGTTAATGAGATGATTTTAAATCACATAAATGATACTATAATTCATTTCAGATAACAAGTAGAAGTTCGCCGACATAAATATATATTTTATAGCTTGTTTTAGATTTAAAAAGATAATCAAAATTATTTTCTTTCTTTCGTGTCAGGTCAAACATAATCGCACATGTGTACGTTTGCAACAAATTTTAAAATGGTCACAAATAAAATATGAAGAAACATAATTTTATTGATATAACAATGTAGATATAAATGTTTCCTTGATTTTCTTGTTATTCGAGTATTGTTAATAACTAGCATATGATTTATTTGATTTCTATGAAAAGATTTTGAGAATCCTTTTTAAAGTATTTGGTTTTCAAGAAGAGTTCAACAACATCTTTCGAGATGCCTCTTCAAGAAAATATGTTACCCTTAATAGATATGTAGGGTTTAGTATAAAATAGTTTCTAAAAATTCTAATTGAAATTGGCCTAGTCTTGTAGACTCACAATATTTCAATGTCCTCATAATTTTGATACAAACAACTATTTAATTTTGATAATTTATCGCTAATCCGTTATTAATGAATTAATTAATTATTCCTCCTTGAACAAACTCTATAAATAGGAGTCATCTCTCCATACACAAATGCCATCAAAACCACTAGAAAAAAAAAATGGGGCAATCACCACCAACGTCATTTTATAATAACATATTATTGTTGAGCATTATTGTTACTATTTTGATGTTAATGCCTCAATATTCACATGCAACACTTTCCACAAATTCAAGATGGATAGTGAATGAAGAAGGACAAAGAGTGAAATTATCTTGTGTTAATTGGGTGAGTCATTTGGAAGTCATGGTAGCAGAAGGACTAAGTAAACAACCAATTGACACTATCTCAAAATCCATTACTAATATGGGTTTTAATTGTGTTAGGCTTACTTGGCCTCTTTTTTTGTTTACTAATGATTCTTTGTCTTCATTAAGTGTACGTCAATCCTTCAATAATCTTGGCCTTGTTGAATCTATTGCTGGACTTCAAGTTAATAATCCATCTATTCTTGATTTATCTCTTCTCCAGGCTTACCAGGTACGTAAACTATTGATTTATTATACATGCTGACAATGTAAATGAATTTTTATTATTATACGACTATCAGTATGTTTATTAAAGTGAATGTGAAATCGTTATGTTTTTATTGTTAGTTAGATGATTGATGCATGGTTTGTTGCGACCAACTTGCCCCTATGACTTGTTCTTATATGCTTAATTTGTTTTATTTAAGATTGAGAGAAATTTTAGTTTTTTTTTTTAATTTTAAAATGGAAGGGATTATCGAAACCCTCATCAATAAATAGTCAACTAATTGAATTACAAAGATGTCTTGTTTATTGTTTAGCTACAGAATTTATCGGTTGTTAATTCCTATATTTTATTGTGGATAAATAACTAAAAAAGTTGGTTAGAGGTCATATTCCAATAAACGAAAATGTATTACGTATATTTAACTCATGTATATTATATGGTCCGCATTCTGTTACATATCTTAGCACATAGAAGTTTCGAGGAAATAGCTTACTCGTATTTGGTAATAAAATCTTATATTACCTATGTAAGTTTATAAATGACTAGTGATAATTAATTATGTGATAATTAATAGTATATCATAAAAATATATTAATTGGACGTTACGTTGATGTAAGTATTTAAGTTTTTACTTGAAGTATGTGATTTTTCTTGGTTGATCCTTGCTTGTGAATTTGAGGGTTACGCAAGTTATGTTACAAAAATTGTTTTAATTTGTGCTCTCCTTTTTTTTAAGAAAAATATAACATATAGTTTTGAGAACTTAATCAAAATAATAACTTAATTGATAATATAAGACAATGAGTGAAGTGAATCGAAGTATCTAAGAATTTTCACTAATTGTAATGACTTCGCTGAAAGGGTTGACCACGATTGCTTATGAATGTACGTTTTTATTAAGTTTATTAACTTTGTTATATGGTTAGTCATATTGTTATGAGTATACATTTTTTATTCAGTTTACTAATTTTGTTGTATGATTATTTATATGTATATATAAACTTAAAAATCAATTTTATTTTGAAGGGTTCAACATTGACCTCATGATTGTTTGTGAGTGTAGTTTCTTAATTCAGTTTACTAATTTTGTTATATGATTAGTTATATAAACTTAAAATAGATCAATTCAAAAGGTTGTTACTTTGAAAGGTTCAACATTGACATCAATTTGTGAGTGTACGTTTTTATTGTATATGTTTAGTTATATTTTTTTCGATTTCAATTTTTAACTCAACAAAAGATATATTATTTTATACTTATTTACGTTTGATATGAAATTTGTGAGAGGAGAGAGATATTATACCCCTGATGCGGTTCCCCACGCAAGAAGACATTCTTCACTTCTAAGTGCATTTTTTTTGTAACTAAAATGTAGTGAGATTGATGTTGACAGGCAGTGGTGTCTGGCCTGGGAAATAACAATGTGATGGTCATATTAGACAATCACATCAGCAAGCCTGGTTGGTGCTGCAGTAACTTCGACGGTAATGGCTTTTTCGGCGATCAATACTTTAACCCTGACCTTTGGGTACAGGGTCTTACCAAGGTCGCAACCACATTCATCAACGTCACCAATGTCGTTGGTATGAGCTTAAGAAACGAACTTCGTGGACCTAAACAAAATGTTAACGATTGGTACAGGTATACACATTTTACATTAATTTGCAAAAAAGCGTTCAGTCAACCATATGTAGTAGTAGTACTAATTATCAAGTACTGAACTGCAGAACTGCAGTTCAGTACTTGATAACTTTAACCATAGGGAGTTGTGTACTAAATAAAGTTGTGTTTCGATTGAGCTAGATATATGCAAAAAGGAGCTGAAGCGGTACATGCAGCTAACCCTGACGTTCTAGTCATTCTCTCCGGCCTAAATTTTGATAAGGATCTCTCTTTCCTGCGCCAGAGGCCAATTAACTTGACTTTCTCTGGGAAGCTAGTGTTTGAGATTCATCGATATAGTTTCACAGATGGAAAATCGTGGGAAACAGGCAACGCGAATCAAGTTTGTGGACAAGTTTTGAATGATATGATGAGCAGAGGTGGTTTTCTGTTAGATCAAGGGTATCCGTTGTTTGTGAGTGAGTTTGGGGCGGACCAAAGGGGCACCAATGTAAATGACAATAGGTATTTCAATTGTTTTCTGGGATTAGCAGCTGAACTTGACTTTGATTGGGCATTGTGGACACTTGTTGGAAGCTATTATCTAAGAGAAGGTGTTGTTGGACTCAATGAAGTCTATGGGGTTATGGACTGGAATTGGTGTGACATTAGAAACTCTAGCTTCCTCAAAAGGATCTCCGCCATCCGATCTCCTTTCCAAGGTATGTACTTAGATTAGAAAAAAACACAAAAAGGTCAAAAATGATCTTTAACGTATTGGAAATGATTACCTATAGGACCCCAATACGTTAAAATCATTTTTTTACCCTTTTCAGTAAACAGAATATCAATTTTCTAAGCGAAGATGTGAGAGTTTATGTTTTGGTTATGCTTGCAGGGCCAGGATATAACGAGTCTCGCTCCCATAAGCTAATCTTCCATCCAATGACAGGGCTCTGTGTTCGACGAATTTCATTTTTCCAGCCATTGGAGCTTGGTCCATGCTCTGAATCCGACGCGTGGGACTATACTCCAACCAAATCACTGACACTAACAGGAACTTACTTTTGCCTACAAGCAGATAAATCTGGTCAGCCAGCAAAACTTGGCATAATGTGCACCAATTCCAACTCGAAATGGCAAGCTATCTCAGACTCCAAGATGCATCTGTCTTCTAAGCTACAAGATGGCACTAGTCTTTGCTTAGATGTTGATTCCAAAAATGCTCTTTTCACCAACCCTTGCAAATGCTTGAGCAAAGATAAAACATGTGATCCTGAAAGCCAATGGTTCAAAATCATCGATAGCACCAGACAACAAAATAGTACGAAATCCTTTTTCCAGAGCAAGCAAATTGTTCAATTTCTAGGAAATACTTTTAGCTACATCTTGTAAGTGATGACAGTTCAGATTGATAGTTCATTTAGACACAGAAATGAAAATTAATAGTCACACATTTCATCAAATCTTATTTATGGAAATTGTACGTTCGACAAAGAAATAAAAATAGATTAATCATTGCAATGGTTAAATTAGTGTGAAACTAATATCCCCTCAAACATGCAAAGGCAGTAACTTTTTGGATAAACTACTCTAACCTGAGTGACTTTGGTAGACAATTTGCTATTGGCAACTGGTAACATAACACACACTGATATAAATGGTAAATATAGTAGTACCCTGCTGTTTATTTTTTGTACAATCATCTGGTGCTCAAAGTCACTGACTACTCTGGGGTTTCATACCAAGGGATAGGGGTTCCATTCCAAAATATCGAACCTGAAACCTCTGCTTAGGAGTAGAGAAACCTTAACCATTCCACCACGTCGTGTGGTGATAGTAACCTTTCTTTCGTTAAATAAGTAACCTTATTTACATACACTCCACACTCATAATATATGTCTAGAGAATGAATGAACAAATCAGAAGTTGGAGGTTTAGGTTGTGAGAATAGGAGGAAGAAAATTGGATTTGGTACCAAGAATAGGTGCTTTGGTGTCAGGAAAGCATTCTACTCCAGGTATTTCAGTGACCTCTCCATTTTCAGTAA
This sequence comes from Solanum pennellii, assembly GCF_001406875.1. NCBI lineage: Eukaryota > Viridiplantae > Streptophyta > Magnoliopsida > Solanales > Solanaceae > Solanum > Solanum pennellii. Next base: position 59,761,361 of record NC_028644.1, on the reverse strand, counting down.
TACCAATAGGGTAAGTAAGAAGGTGTCCAGGCAAATCATGAACAAGGCTCTCACTTGAATACATATCCCAATATTTATCACCAATTTTGTTCACCTTTCGGATGCATTCTACGCTCTCTGGTTGAAGGAAACTGTTGTCTAACATGCCTAAGTGCTCGTACCACAATGCCATTCGGAACCCATGAACCTGACCCCTCGCTGGCTCCTTTGCATATAGATGAAATGGTTGGTAGGCTCCCATTGCTATTTCTGAATCTCTTGCACCATCCATTGACCTTTGATTGATGTTAGCTGATCCAATGATAATGTATTCATCATCCACTGCAAAACATGCACACAAATTGAGAAGTAGTTAATTTTGATACTGTATAATAGCTCATTGAACTTGCCTATCATCATTTTCGCATGAACGTAAATCATGAAACGTCTGGCTTCTTGAGCTTTTTGATAGTCTGAATCCGGTTCTGGTGATTCAGAAGGCTCATATTCTCCTGTCTTCTTTGTTTCTCTATTGCCAAGGCAAAAGAAACTCAAGTAGTCTTTAGGATTTGCCACAATTCCTTTCGCTTTAAGAGCTTGAATTATATCGGTGTACATCATTTTCATGGTTCTCCTTTGCCAATCCAGTATTGCTTGTACAGATGCACTCTCAGGAAGACCTTCTGGCCACATTGGAACCACAACATAGACCGTAAACCTTTCCCCTGCTTCAATCTTGCTAACTATCTTCAAAGACAACTCCTTTGGGATCAAATGTAGAGCATTAATTTCTTCATCCTTGATATCATCTGAGTACCATGAAAAGGAGCTTCCTAAGAAGTACTGGTTTTCAATATAAATGAAATGATTTGCTCGGCGAATGGCATTAATATATCCATCCTGTATGCTTCGATCAATGATGTTGTCCTTGCCACTTATAAGACCAGACTTGGCTGCCTCCTCAGGAGCATCGGGGAAGCCAAAAGCTGCTCCCCCATCAATTGATCGAAAAACTTGAACATTCCACGTGTCGTGATCATCAGGGTACATAGCAGGTGAAGGTGGTATAATTATATTCTCGATATCCCTTAGGTTCATAAGCAAGTCCTTTCCACCTTGCTTCCTCCACCTCTGTTCAAAATTGAAGAGCACATCCCAAGCTGCTGGCCCTTCTATTCGGCAATGGATATCGTGCCAAGGCTCTCTTGGTCCTCCTTTTTGAATTGAAGCACCAGTGAAATTTGGTTGGTGAAAATCATCATGATGTGCTGTGTCCAAAGTCCTGAAAAGGGAGTGAAATTGTGTATCATATCTACCATCACAAAGATCAATCCCACCAATATAACTCACAATTCTCCGCCTCTCCGTGTCTCCATTAGGCAATTCTCCATCAACAACTACAATCTTTTGATGATGAGTAAACATTGTTCCAATCTCTATATTTTGAATAATGCTTCTTCCATCATCAGGATTTCGAGGACACAACACACAATGTACTTCCGAGTCTTCAAAATAAGCAGCAGTTTCTTGATCATGAGTAGCCATTAGCCCATCTTCTTTCAACACAGGAACTGATGTTCTGTCATCCCAGACTAGCATTAGAACTCTCACACCTTCATTAGCTTTCTTCTTAAGCAACTCCCCGAGCGTTATGTCTCCACCAGGCTTAGGCCTCCTCATGTCCCTTATCAAAGTAATCTCCGTATAAACAGACCATCCAGTTATGTAAATCAAATGCTTTGCATTAGTGATTGCATCAAAAATATCTTCCCAACATCTTTGTGGCTCATAAAAGTTGCCACCAGCAAGAGGAATTTTGGGGACAAAGTTATCAGGTACATGAGAATCTTGGTAAAGGGTGACCTTGCAACCTTGTCTTTGACTAAAGAATGTGTAAGGAACTCCAGGAAATCTTGTAACTCTTATCCCTCTATTCCAATTATACTCCCTTGTGACATCAAAATACTGCAACTTCACATGAATTTTAGAGTGTCCATGCACCGGTTTTCGTTCTGTATCCAGGATTTCAAGCCATTCATCAACAACTTCTCCATCTATCAATTGTTCAACTGGTAAGTAAGCTCTTCCAATGAGTTCTGCTCCAATTGGATTATCAGCTTTGACAGTGAATACGACATCAGAAGCCATATGAGCACAGTAAATGTGGAATGACTCATACCATCGCGGATTTTTGTGTTCATCGAGCAATCTGGTTCTGCCAACTCTGGCTTTTCCAAGATCAATGGTTGCATACAGTGTTGATGCTGTCTTGTTGAAGCCAATAGCTCCTTCAATGCCTTGAACCACCTACAACAAAATGGAACTGCATGCTAATAAGTAAACAATGTTTTTACTGTATGTCTACTTTGATCACTATAGTATATTATCATACTCTAAGCTGTCATCGATATGAAAAATAATATTGAAATGACTATAGACAAAAGTACTGTAATTTGCAATCACTAATATGTATACTAAAAATGTTGGTCAAAGTTTATTTAGCCTTAACACTATATCAAAAATATTTTTATTAACAAAAGTTAACACTTTTTATTAATATGTTAATTTCTTGCCGCTAAAATTATTTGTGTTATAGTGTAAATTCGAATAAATAATTTTGAAAATAAAATATTTTCATCATTTAAAACATATGTCGTAGGATTTATGTGCCTATAATTTTTTTGCAATTTATTATCTTAAGCAAGTTTGTACGATTACAAAGACTAAAATTACCAATTGTAATTTAATTAATTTCGAATTGTAAGTGTCACTTTTCCAAAACAAACTAAAATGGAGCGTGTAATATATCAAAATGTTTGCCATTATTAATCTATTAAGTACTTTCTTTACCTCTGTTTTTATTTATTTGTTCATATTTTTTTTATATATGTACATATTTACTTGTTTGTTTTAACAATTAAGAAAGAATAACAATTTTTTTTCTAATATATTCTTATTTAATTTTAAAAAATTTCTAGTACTACTAAATTGTAATGCATGCTTTTTGGAATCAGAAAATACATTTATATACTTGGAGAGTTACATAATCTTTTAAATTATAACTAACCTATAATAATAATTAATGTTTTGATATGTGTGTCACTTCTAAAGTGGACAACTAAATAGGGAGCATAAGTATTATTAAAAGATAAAGAAAAAAAGCTGAGGTGGGTGGTAAAAGGGCCATGGAAATAATTACACTTGTCAAATCAAAGCTTAAAGTGGCTTTAATTTAATAATTTAATAATCTGAATCCAAAAAGTCGTTCATTTTTTGGGCCGTTTATATAAAAAAGTTGCTGTACATTATTTTGTTTTGTTTTTCTTGTGTTCTTTATAATGATTGTTCCAAATTTGAATGTATAAAATGTTCAAGAAAATAATGGAGATTGTTGAATTTTATTAATTTAAAATATGTACTATATATTACAATATTTTTTAAATTTACAATTTAAAACAAGTCACGTAAAATATAAGAATTACAAAAAATTGGGTCAATCACTTCCATTTTTCTCTCATTAGTTTCTTTTGAATACTCCTTGTATTTGAAACTACTCCCATGTATTCTTTTTATGCATTAATTAAAATGATTGGAGCAACCCTATGTTTAAATACTTTCTATATTCAAAAGTAGTTAAATGCTAAATATTTTATTTTACATTATTAATGGTACGCTTATACTACATATATCATGACTGTCATGTTTAAAATTAAACCACAAGGTTCAAAATTATCTTCTTTTATTTTTTTTTAGATTGTGGTCCAATATATTTCAAGTGATTTAAAAAAAATTAAAACAAAACAAACAACAAATAAGATATTCAATATATTTTTATAAGTGAAATTTGAAAAAAATAAAATATACATAAATCTTTTTTTTTATAATACACATAAATCTAATTATTAATTTGTGGAGATAGAAAAATTGACATACATGACCCTACAATTTGAAAAAAAAAATAGAAAGATAGCAATAGTGTAACAAACAGACCATACAAAAGAAAAATATGATAAAGATAGAAAATACTTTTTTTAAAAAAAAATTAATACTATAATAATTTCTCAATATAAATTAATTGTGGAGCGAAATTATAAAGCTTATAATTTACGTTCGTTCATTTTTATTACGTTCGTTCATTTTTATTTATCCATAATAAACTATGTAATTTCTTTTTAGAAATGATAAATGAAATAAATATTTTATTTTATAACCTTCATATTTATTAGCATTTCAAAAAATCATTAAAATACTTTATGAAAGTAATAGTAAATGTTAAAGATATAACAAAACAAAATTAGTGTACATTCAAAAGTTTCAACAACTTCACCACCCAAAAATTTGCAACATAACTAAATTCATGCTATCCACAAATTCCACATCGCTAACTCACCTACTTGCCGCACAAATAAATCACTCTAGTGCAGATAAAACACGCTTCCCTTCTTTCTCTTCGGTTTTCTTTTATCTTCGTTCTATATTCGCATTAAAATTTAATTAATTTAAATTCATGTCACATAGAATAATTATACTTCCTATTAAGAATATTTTTATATCCAGGGTTCAATCTAATATCTCTAGTTAAGGAATAGCTCTCTTTGATTATAAATACTTTGAAGACGGAAAAAATTTCATGTTGAATGGTTAATAAAAATAAAGATGATAGTCTTCGTATATAAATTTGGATATTCCCAAATTGAATTAGCCCACTTCGAAGATTGAGTCCGATTCAAAACCCAAATTCCTAAGAAGAACTCATCAATGCATATTTCATTTAAATCAAACCAATCAACAAGAAAATAATAAGGTTCCATTCCTATATATATTTGTGTTCTATCTACAAAAATATACTTTCATGGATACAAAATTGAAGTGTGGAAAATAAGGATTAAGATTAGAAATTTCACCTTATTGAAAATTTCTCTTCCAAAATTAGTACGAAGCTTATCAACCTCAAATATAGTAACATGAAGTGTGCCATGTAGCAAAATTTGTGCCATCTTCCTTCCCTCCAATTAATCCACTTCACTAGCAAATGTCAATCAAACGAACATATCATATTACGACAAGAATTCAGAATTTATAAGCTAGAAATCTTCGATCTGCCTTTGTCTTAGAGGAGCCCAAGCTTTACTTATTACATCTTTAATAAAGATATACAAATCATATGAAGAAGAAGAGCTCATCAAAGTAATTACCTTAGTTAATAACTTGAGCTGATAAAGAAAATCTTTAGATAAGAATAAGATGAGAGGAGATCAATAGAAACCTCACGTATTTTTTACATATATATAGTGAGAGGGGTATCTTTTAGAATGAACTAACTAAATGAAAAGGCGAAATAAATTTTTTTACATAAAGTGTGATTTTTCCCCCTCAATTGTGTTACGTGTAAGATTGAATATGTACTTATAATTGCAACTACCATTTATTTTATGTAGCTCACATAATTTTTCAATGAGGGGTATGCATCAAACCACCTTTCACGCTCCAATTCAATGCTTGGATTTTGACATCCACCTTCCCTTGTGAACTAAAACAAATAGATATAAGTGTCAAAAATGCAGTTAAATTATAATTTTTTTTGAGTTTCATATTTAAATTATTTAGAGTGTGAGTTTCATTTTTAAACTATCACTTTCTAGTTTGAGAAACACATCTCTCTCTTTTATACCACTTTTGTCATAGAATGTGTAATATACTCTCTATTTTATTTTTCTCTTTTATACCACTTTCGTCATAGTGTGTAATATACTCTTTATTTTATTTTTAAAAATCATCACATCACACTCCGCATGAACAAACATTTAACTTTGACTTATTTCATCTCCTTCTCCACCCACCCCCTTAAATACCAATTTAGATACTATTTTATTTTTTTTTAAAAATAATTATACCCATTCCACCTAACTCTCTGCTTCCAATTTCTTTCTCATTTAGTGATAATTATATATACATATCGAAAATATTTTTTATTTGCCGCTGTAAGACTTTTTTTAATTTTTATTTATTTATGTTATATTTGTATACTAGTAGAAATTTTTTTCTAAAAATATATGTACGTACATATCTAACACAAAATGAGAAAAACGTAAAAAAAAAAAAAGTAAAAAAAAAGTTTATTAAAAAAAATTATTTTTTAATGGACAGTAGTACTTTAATCTTTAATTTTTAATTATTAAAAAGAAAAATTTAAGTATATTCTTCACATTTATCTCAAATAAATATTATAAAGAAAAAAAAAACTCCCATATATTATTATGTTATTATATGATGATTAATAAAGCAAAAAGTAAAGGAAATCAAGTAGTAGTAATGTTGGTATCTTTCTCCCCCCAAAAAGCTAATAAAAATAATCCAAAGCATAAAATTCTGTTTGTTATGTTCCACAGGAAAAAAATCACAGCATATCTTAACACAATGATTAAAATAATGTTGATTAGTTATTAAATCGATGAGGGTTTGATTCCCTTTTGTAATTCCTTTTTCCTATCCTTAATTTTGAAGGAAAAAAAAACAAAAAAAGACAATGCTTAATTCCCTTGCGTTATTAAACATCGTATTACTAATATTTATATTTTTTCCATCTCATATTGTTTATTCATATTACTAAAAGTATTTATTTCGAATTATTTATCAATTTATCAAATTAATTAATTTTTCCCATTATGTCCTTAAGATTTATTATTTTTGAAAGTCAACATACCCTAATACTATCCATTTTTTTAATTGACAGACATATTAATAAAACAATGATTGACATAATGAGTTTACCATTTTACCTTTATTAATTATGAAGTGCATGTTATAAAAATTTAAGTTTTTCAAAAGTTAACATTTTTCAAAGTAATTAATTGAGGATATAATAGATTTAGAAAAATTATTCTTTCTTAATTTGTCAAAATAGACAAGTAATTAGGGATAACTATAAAAGGAAAAATGGACAAATAATTAGAGACATGAGAATATTTAAAGATTTCTTTCACTATTGATTTTTTTTTTATCCCACTCCACTACCTCCTCCATGTACCCCAAACAACTTCAAAAAATATTTTTAAAAAAATTTTAATTTTCTTTCATTTATTTTTGAGCAACAACAAAATGAGCAACTTATAGAGGACAAACATAGAGATGCATGACCCTTTATTTTACATTTAAAGAAGGAAACTATGTACTAAAAAAAACATGTCCTTTTTGAAGATCATTCACCGTTTGTTCCTAAAAAAAGAGCAAAAATAATCCAAAAAACAATTTGTGTTTGATTCATCATAAAGAAGTTGATCTCCCAAATCACAGCTTGCCCATTCCTTGTATAGTGATTGTTTACTCCAGTATTTTTTATATTTATAGACGACAAATGTAGAGATAATCCAAAAATCGTAAGAGAACATGTATAGTCAAAAGTTAGATAATTAAGTGCAAATCATGATAAAATGCATGAGAATATCAATAATTTTTTTTGGATAACATGACTTTTTGCTAATACATGAATTATATTAAATTGCTTGTCACTATCAAAATAATCAAAAAAAAATTGTTATTATTTTTTTTTGTGCATTGAAACATTAATGATTGTGTAATAATTTAGTTTCAAAGCATAAGTTATTAGAGGAACAATGTTAATTTAGTGAATGAGAAATGCTCACTTAATTTTTTTTTAGGAACATTTGATATTTAAATAATTATTTTTTTAAAACAATAATAATATATATAGATGATAAATATTAATTAAATTAGATATTTTAGTTAAGAATTAATCTAAGGAAGTGCGAAGTTATTAATATTTTTATTAAAATGATACAATTTATTACAGTTAGAAATTGATCTAAAAATGTGCAAAAGTCATTCACATTTTTATTAAAATATAAAATTTTATATTTAAATTAAGTAATTAAATATATTTATAGTAAGGATAAAATCGTAATTAAATTTTTATTTTTTTTTATTTTCACCTATAATAATATATGATAATATGATATGATATGATAATTTATATTTTAGTGATTCACAATTCTTGGTTAAACCGTATGTTTGGTCGATCTTATTTTGTTTTATTTTCAAAAATGTTTAATTTTTTAGAAAGAATTTATTTTTTAAAAAATAAGGTGTTTGACCGTATTTCTTTTCTACTATTATAGAAGAGTGACTTAAATTTTGGGTCTCAAACATGTATGCTTTGTTATTGCATGATTGGTTTTTTTTTTCTTTTTTCTTATTCCATATGCATAATATTAATAGATTCATAAAATTATTTATACACAATTATAAATGAATCTATTTCTTTGTATTATTTGTTCATATTTTTATTTACACACTTTTAAAAAAATTATAAACAAAAAGAGTATTTTACTAATTTTCCTTTTAATTCTTTTTAATACTTTTTCGTTTACTTTTTACTTATCACATTTGAACTTGACATATTCATTTAAAAAAAATAATGATTGATATGACTATTGAAGGGTATTTCTACTAATTTACCTTTCAATTCTTTTTAATAATTTTTCGTTTACTTTTACTTATCACATTTCAACTTGACGTATCCATTAAGAAAACAATAATTGACATGACTATTTTACCATATTAACCCTAATAAGTAAAAATTGATGTTAGTATTGTTGGATATTTTGTAATATATAGAAGTCTTAATTTAAATAAAGTGCTCATGAAAGAACATAATTCTTATAAAAAGTCATTTGATCATGAAAGAACACGACTCTTTTGAAAAGTCATATGTTCAAATATTATAAAAGTCATCTCTTAAGTTTTATAAATATAAAGACTCTCTGTAAGTTGTCTAAGAAAAATCTGCATATATAAATAAAAGATTTTGTATTTGTTTGTATTTGTCCAATATGTATACGAGCAATATCTCTTTCAAGAAAGTGATTTTATACGCCTCAAAGCCATCTTCTTCGTCAATTACAATTCCTATTATTTTTCCTAACAAGCATTAGAGTCAATTTCCTAAATGGTCACCCAAGTTAAGAGAATTGCCTTGAAATATCATTTATGTTTCATTTAGGACCAAAAAATCATTCAACTATCACTATTTTACTCCAAAAATACTTGACACATTAAAATCATCACTCTCTCCTAGTTGGCATAACATGTCACTAAAGTCTTTTTTTAAATAATAGACTAATTTAATTCATTAAACCTATTTAACTAAAATAATGATCATGTTATTTTTACTTTATTTTTAATCTATTAAGAATAAATTTTCATACTTAAAATCTTTTATCAAAATTAAACTTTTTATTTTTTTATGTTATGAAGAATACATTTTTAAAATGTACTATTATTTTATTAATTTTGAATACTTATAAAAACATACATTCAAAAAAATATTTATATATACAAATCACTCATTAACGCTAATTTACATCAATTAATCATAAGTTGTATAATAGATCAATAAATATAAAAGGTCAATTAACTATTACAATAATATTATTTGTATATTTTGCAAGTCATGCTTTCGAAATTCTTTTTTTGAAAAAAGAAGAAGAAGAAGAAAATGAATAATATTATATTTTTTATCCATTAGAAATACTAAATATCTCAAAAGTATCCTTAAATTCTAGTTGACATGCCTGTCATTAAATAATCATTTTGAAAAAATAATAGACCTATTTAATTTATCAAACTTATGTCTCTACAAAATAAATATATAAATTACATGAGAATTTATGAAGATTATAAGAAAAGTAATTTAAAAAGTCTAGTAACTTTATATATTGTCACCAAACAAAATTCAATAAAAAAAAATCTTCGTATCCAATTATTACTTGATAATTGTAAAATTCCTAATTACTAAATTATTTGAAAATTTAAATAATTTTTTTAATAAAAGTATTTAGATAAATTTGTAAGGTTTACAAAAAAAAATTGGTAAGAAAAAGAAAATTATTATTTAACTTCTTTTTTTAAATTTAATGTTTATTCTTTTATTCTATATTATATTATATTATATTATATTATAACTTTTTATACAATTAAACATCAATAAATAAACTAATAATTAATTGAACTTACTAATTTAATTCGATAGTATACATATTATATGAGATTAATATACTGATAAATAAAGATCAAAATTTTATTTTTTATAAATATTATTCACTTAATATTTTCTTTTAAAAAAGATATTATAAGTATATATTGATTTCAAAACACCCAGATAATTGTTTTTAAATAATTAATCGATCTTTAATATTATTGATTTATTATACAATTTATGATTAATTGAAGTAAATTAGCGTTCATGAGTGATTTGTATATCAATATTTTTTGAATGTATGTATTTATCAGTATTTAAAATTGATGAGATTATAGTACGTTTTAAAAACGCATTCTGCATAACATAAAAAATTAAAGAGTTTAATTACGATAAAAGATTTTAAGTATTAAAATTTATTCTTGATAAATTAATTTAAAAAATTAAAACAATAGGATCATTATTTTAGTTAAATGAGTTTAATGAATTAAATTAGTCTATTATTAAAATAAGATCTTAATGACATGTCATACCAAATAGGAGAGAGTGATGGTTTTGAATTGTCAAGTATATTTTGAGGAAAATAGTGATTGTTGGGTAATATTTTGGTCCTAAATGAAACATAAATGATATTTCAAGGCAAATCCCTAAACTTGGGTAACCATTTGAGGAATTACCTCCAAGTATTAAGTCTTGGAAATTAATTTAGAAAAAAAGTAATTAATGTTAAGAATTATTTTATAATAGATCAAACACTTAATGGAAACTATAATAATTCATATTCCAATTAAATTAATTCAATTTAATAATATATTATTTAGATTAATTAAATTGTAATAATCTTTATTTACCTAAGGTCCGTGCTTGCACGGGCTTTATCATCCTCTAGTTTTTTCAGTATGGCACAAACAGTTTATTTTCAGAAATTAAAAGAATAGTGTTTTCTTGAAAGTATTGTTGAGAAAAATTACACTTCAATTTTTTTTATAAAGTATTGCTATACAAAGAGACAAGAAAATAAAATTGATGTAGTTTTAAAGAATGGAAATAAATATCATTCCACGAGTCTTTGAATCCATTTATATATTGAAATAAATTTTTTTTATGTAAACATATCAATATATACATGTAAGATAAGTTTGTTATGAAATACAATTATATAATTTATAAATATAATTTTAATGTTTGCCATGTGAATATTGCTCTTCGAATTATTCCTAAATTATATCAATCAACGCAAATTGTTTTTATCTGCTTATCTCTAGACTAGACGAATAGGAAATATCCAGGAACATTCATATTTTAATAATACGGAACTTAATTGATTTAAGTAGTATTGTCTTTTTGGTACCAATGAAAGAGCTCCACTTTGTGTTTAGGTAAATGACATTTTTCAATCACTAGTTTTTGGACGTTGACGTTTTTTGAACACCGCAACATTAAATTCCTCAATCTTCCTTTCATTTACAAATTTGTGTCTTTCATTTCTTTCCCTAAATAATAAAATAAAGGTCTTATCACTTGTGGGGATACAACAAAATTTCTAGTTGTTTATAAATATTTTTTTTTGTATATTATATTGTCTGTTTATTTTATCTACTTTTTGAAAAGAGTTAAAAGTTTAACCAATTTAGTTTTTCTCCATAAACAGAGAAGCTCTTATTTATGGTGTTTTCATCTTTCAAAAGAAATTTAAAAAAATTCTCTCTTCCTACTTTTTATGTTACTAGTTTTTTGAACATGTGTTTTGTATATGTAATCCGTATTAATGAGTATGTTATTTCTTACAAAAATAAATATTATTAAAAATATGATTTGAATTCTTTTTTATAAAATATGTGTAATTGAAGTTTCTTACTTTATTTTACTATTAATTGTGAACTCTTGCGAATGTATAAGGAAATTTCACAACTTTCACCACAAATTGTAATATTATTTCACTTGTTTAGAGCTCCTACACATAAAAATTGTAGTAGTAAATAAAAAATTTTCTTGAAAAAGTTAAATTTATAGAACAAAAATCACGGAAACATAATAAAAAAGATAGAATTGTTGTAAAACTTAAAATAAAAGAATAATATAAAGATGAAAGACAAGAAAAATATGACACATGAGGAACAATATCAGATAACTTTCTAATTGTTATGAATATATTTTTGTATATTATAGTGTATTTATTTTATCTACTTTTTGAAAAGAGTTAAGTTAACCAATTTAGTTTTTCTCCATCAATAGAGAAGCTCTTATTTATAGTACTAGTTCCAGACACGTGCGTTGCACGTGTTCCCCAAGCTAAATTGCATGAAGTTGTTGTAACGATGTGTTTGTATGACCTCTTTGATATTAAAGATGAAGAAACCACAAATATTGTGAAATAAAAATAATTATATGTTAAATGGTGCGTACATTTTGATTTAGTAATTTGCTGATAGAATAAAAATAGATCAACAAAAAAATAATTACAAATTAAAATAATTAATTAAGAAAAATATATAGAAAACTTTCACATATATAAGAAAATATTAGGCAAAATAGAAGGCATACCACTATATAAGAAAACTCACATTTATAAGAAAACTTTCAAATTTTCTTTTCAAGAAAATCAAAAAAGTCTTTCTTTTGTAATGGAAGATATATGTACGTTTTT
>NC_028644.1:59714224-59741751 GCF_001406875.1 Solanum pennellii | reverse complement strand
TATATATAAGTTTCATATGTATATATTACAATAGTGAATGAACAACCCTATTTATAGAGTGAGAAATCATTCCAAAGGTCACCATATTAAGTATCATAATAAATAGATACATACTTATCCAAAAAGGTTCATGTAACCTAGTGAATATGAATGGTTGTTCATGTACTAACTTTATGGACTATCCACTTATTTAATGGATTTATAACATAATTAATTATATTAGATGAATTTAATTAAATATTTTATAGCCTTTTCATTAAATGTAGGGATAAAATGGTAATTCAACTTTTATGTTTTGAGCTTCATGCTTATAATAATATATGATTTTCACTTTTAAAGAGAGATGATTTTTTTTTCCTCTCTTCCTAGTTTAACGTTATCAACAAAAAAGTCTTTGCCTTGAATACTCACGTTGTTGAAAAAATAAGGAAAAAAAAATTAAAGCTAACTTACCACTCCATTTCCATTGAAATATTGAGAATAGCTGCTGAACATTTAGTAGTAAATGTCCTATGGTGATATTAACCTTTCATTCCTTAATAAGAAACCTTATTAGCATGTAGAACCTAATGATAAATATATGTCTAGAGAATGAATGGAACAAATTAAAAGTTGGAGGTTTAGGTTGTGAGAATAGGAGGAAGAAAATTAGATTTGGTACCAAGAACAGGTGCCATGGTGTCAGGAAAACATTCTACTCCAGGTAGTTCAGTGATTTCTCCATTTTCAGTAATACCAATAGGGTAACTAAGAAGGTGTCCAGGCAAATCATGAATGAGTCTTTCACTTGAATACATATCCCAATATTTATCACCAATTTTGTTCACCTTTCGGATGCATTCTACGCTCTCTGGTTGAAGGAACCTGTCGTCTAACATGCCTAAGTGCTCGTACCACAGTGCCATACGGAACCCATGAACTTGACCCCTAGCTGGCTCCTTCACACATAGATGAAATGGTTGGTAGGCTCCCATTGCTATTTCTGAGTCTCTTGCACCATCCATTGACCTTTGATTGATGTTAGCTGATCCAATGATAATGTATTCATCATCCACTGCAGGTAAAAACAGAAACATAAATTAACAACTTGATTTTGGAAATGTATGGATCACACACAGACATATATATTTGTAATTGAACTTGCCTATCATCATTTTGGAATGTACGTAAATCATGAAACGTCTGGCTTCTTGAGCTTTATGATAGCCGGAATTAGGTTCTGGCGTTTCACAAGGCTCGTATTCTCCTCTCTTCTTTGTTTCCCTATTGCCAAGGCAAAAGAAACTCAAATACTCCTTGGGATTTGCCACAATTCCCTTTACTTTTAGAGCTTGAATTATATCGGTATACATCATCTGCATGGTCCTCCTTTGCCAATCCAGTATGGCTTGTACAGATGCACTCTCAGGAAGGCCTTCTGGCCACATTGGAACCACAACATAAACTGTAAACCTTTCCCCTGCTTCAATTTTGCTGACTATCTTCAAAGACAGCTCCTTTGGGATCAACTGCAGAGAATTAATGGCTTCATCCTTGATATCATTGGAGTACCATGAAAAGCAGCTGCCTAAAAAGTACTGATTTTCTATGTAAATGAAATGCTTTGCTCGACGAATGGCATTAATATATGCATCCTGTATGCTTCGATCAATGATGTTTTCCTTACCACTTATAAGACCAGACTTGGCTGCCTCTTCGGGAGCACTGGGGAAGCCAAAAGCTGCTCCTCCATCAATGGATCGAAAAACTTGAACATTCCATGTGTCGTGATCATCAGGATACATAACAGGTGAAGGTGGTATGACTATATTATCGATATCCCTTAGGTCTATAAGCAAGTCCCTTACGCCTTGCTTCCTCCATCTCTGTTCAAAATTGTAGAGCACATCCCAAGCTGCTGGCCCTTCTATTCGGCAATGGATATCGTGCCAAGGCTCTCTTGGTCCGCCTTTATGAATTGAGGTACCCGTGAAATTTGGTTGGTGAAAATCATCATGATGTGCTGTGTCCAAAGTCCTGAAAAGGGAGTGAAATTGTGTATCATATCTACCATCACAAAGATCAAGCCCACCAATATAACTCACAATTCTCCTCCTCTCCCTGTCTCCATTAGGCATTTCTCCATCAACAATTACAATCTTTTGATGATGAGTAAACATTGTCCCAATCTCTATATTTTGAATAATGCTCCGTCCATCATCAGGATTTCGAGGACACAACACACAATTTACTTGAGTGCCTCGAAAATAATTAGCAGTTTCTTCATCATGAGTAGCCATTAGCCCATCTTGTTGTAACACAGGAATCGATGTCCTGTCATCCCAGACCAACATTAGAACTCGCACACCTTCATTAGCTTTTCTCTTAAGCAACTCTCCGAGTGTTATGTCTCCACCAGGCTTAGGCCTCCTCCCGTCCCTTATCAAAGTGATCTCGGTATAAATAGACCATCCAGTTATATAAATTAAATGCTTTGCATTAGTGATTGCATCAAAAATGTCTTCCCAACATCGTTGTGGCTTATAAAACTTTCCATCAGAAAGTGGAATTTTCGGAATGAAGTTATCAGGAACATGACAATCTTGGTAAAGGGTGACCCTGCATCCTTGTCTTTGACGAAAGAATGTGTAAGGAACTCCAGGAAACCTTGTGACTTTTATCCCTCTATTCCAATTATATTCCCTTGTGACATCAAAATATTGCAACTTCACATGGATTTTAGAGTGTCCATGCAAGGGTTTTCGTTCTGTATTGAGGATTTCAAGCCATTCATCAACTTCTTCTCCATCTAGCAGTTGTTGAACTGGAAAGTAAGCTCTTCCAATGACTTCTGCTCCAATTGGATTATCAAATTTGACGGTGATTATGACATTGGCAGCCATATGGGCACAGTAAATGTGGAATGATTCGTACCACCGTGGATTTTTGTGATCATCCAGTAATCTGGTTCTGCCAACTCTGGCTTTTCCAAGATCAATGGTTGCATACAATCTTGACGCTGCCTTGTTGAAACCAATAGCTCCCTCAATGCCTTGCACCACCTACAAGAAAATAAGTACATTAATCTACGAGTAAATACTTTTGTTACTGTCATGTAACATGTCAAACTGTACAATTGTAATAGTATGCTAAAGAAGTGTTGGTAAAAATATTGAAACTTCACTCGTTATTCTAGATAATGTGGTATGAGATCGATGGAAGTACCTCAAGACAGCCAAGGCTGCTTCATACACTATAACTTGAACACCATCACAATGATCCCAACGTCACACATGCTATGCTACTAAAGTAGCCGTTTCAGTGCTAAGCGAGTAGTCGTTTCACACTGAAGAGACAACTTAACTTCTTTTGTCCAATAAAAGAGTCTGAGAATGCACTTAGTAAATCCTATAAGTCACCCCAAATGCCTTTTCTTAGAATTTCGACAGGAGAAGGCTCTTAACCTTCTTCCTGCTTGTCTTTTGAGCAATGTTAACCCTTGTATTCGTTTACTCATCCTCGAGGACATGATATGATAAGTTGTATGGTAAACCAAAATGACGATATTTCCAGTAAACAATGGTAAACTCGGAGTGAATATCCCCTATACACAGGTACCAAAAATCGGGTGGAAAATTAAAAAAACAAACAAACAAAGTTCCCTTTGTTTCTCTCCTAACTAGTGTTTCCATTTCCCAAAATACCCAAATTCATCAGTTGCATAATTCATTAAACCAAACGGCATTCGTATTTTGATACACATACTTCCATTCGATTTGTCGAAATTTCCAATTTTTAGTAGATCTAAAATCAAATAAGGAACTGGTGAAAAGGAAGGAAAGCAATTTTCACCTTATTGAAAAAGTCTCTGCCAAAATTAGTATGAAGCCTATCAACCTCGAATATAGTTACATGAAGAGTACCATGTAGCAGAAATTGTGCCATCCCTGAAAAAATATACGAGTAATAGGTTCAATGCTAACAACAGACTCATAAACTTTAAATTCCGAATCAGTCACTCTCGAAGCTTTATTTGCATCATATCATGTGATGTAAACGAAAGAGTTAGAGTTGATTACCTTAGTTTAAAATTTGAGCTGACGAACAGAATCTTGAGATAAAGAGTAATTTGAGAGGAGATCACAATAGTAGCCAATAGTAAGTTGACTTACATTTCTCTTCCCAATAAGTGTCAACTTAAATAAATATTCCCCCGCACCCATACCCATCTGCCAAAAAAAAAATCGTAATTCATAAGTTTATATTTTGTAAAAAAAAATAAAATTTTATTATTTTAAATTTGCCTAACACAAAAACCTCAATAGATCTTACAAAAATATATATTATGTATTAATCTCAAATATTTACTTAATAAAAAATATTAAGACTCCTAGACCAAGTACCTGTAGAAGTCTTTATAAAAACACAGTACCACGTCTATCTGATAGAAGGATGTAAATGGGAGTGTTAGCATGGTTAATTTTTAAAATTATACCATTCTAATTTTTGGATATTTTATGATATATAATTAAAATTAGATTTCTTTGAATCACTCCAATTATATTTGTTTGGTATGTCAATTTGGTACGATTTAATTAATTTTTAATTTTTTTTAAAATAGTATCTCAAAATACATTATTATTAAAATATTCTTTTTCAAATGTGTTCTTGAAAAAATACTTCAGCTTTTCACTAAGAAGCCAAAAAAGTAAAACCTTATTATTTAAAGGCTAACTAAGAAAACAAATGCCCAAAGTCATCTATTCACTAGATGCCTAGGACATTAATTTATATTTATATTTAAAAAAAATGTTATAAAATATATTTGCACATATGTAAAGGTTATTTGGTCGATTTGAAAATTTTTCAATATTTTTTATAAATTAAAAAAGAGAAAAATTGTACTCCATCTGTCTGAATTTATGTGTCTTACTTTTTTTATGATCAGTCCCAAAAAGAATGATATATTTCTATATGAAATAATATATAAACATGACCCTTAACTTGACTTCAACGAACAACTGTACCCTCCAACTTTGAGTTGCACAGTTAGACACTTAAACTTGTATAAATTTGAACAAGTAGATACGCATATCATACATGACATAATACACGTAAGACGCCTCATAGGACATAAAATTACCATGTAGGATGAATGTGTCTATTTGTTCAATTTTATACAAACTTAAGTGTCTACTTATGCACACCCAAAATTAAAGGTCATAGTTGTCAACTGATGTCAAGTTAATTGTCATATTTATGTATTATGCCTTTCTATATTAAATAACAAATTAACTATAAAATGGCTATTTTACCCTTAGTGAAATGATTTACGCCACAAATTTTTATCATTCATTTTGGACCACTAGTTTTAAAAGTCTTCCTTTCTTTCTTAAACTTCATGCCGAGTCAAACTATCTCACATAAAATAGGACGGAGGGAGTATAAAATAGCATATTATTAATTCAAATTAATGATATAACGACAGTTTGATTTAATTGTAACTCGTAGCAAACCGTTGTCATTCGCCTGTCTCCCTGAATTTCTCGCTCACACCTCTCCATTTCGCTGTCAGTCTCTCCCTCTCACACTTTATAAAAATACAAATGTGTTTGTGTTTGTATAAAAACAGAGAAAATTGTATAGAAAAATACAAATACATATATTTTCCTCCTATTCACTTATAATTATACAAATATAGATCTTCCCCTACCCAGTTTTCTTTTGTCTTTCTCTCTTTCTCGCTTTATACAAACAAATATTATGCAATTGAGTTTGTTGTATATGTATACGAAAACATACATATTAATAGCCATAGCAAACATAAAGCTTGTTATGGAGCACAATTATACAAAGTATAGTTATAGTATATAAATATAAT
The DNA here is from genome assembly GCF_001406875.1 of Solanum pennellii. Taxonomy (NCBI): domain Eukaryota; kingdom Viridiplantae; phylum Streptophyta; class Magnoliopsida; order Solanales; family Solanaceae; genus Solanum; species Solanum pennellii. The sequence continues at coordinate 59,735,891 of NC_028644.1, read as the reverse complement.
ATTTATGTTTGCTAAACCTAAATTTTTCTCATAAAAAAATCATTTCAATTGTTTGGGACGATTATACACTTTAATATTGAAAAATGATATAAATCAATTGAGTAAGGTACCCCCTACTTTGTGTACTTAAACAATATAGATATGTGATGATTTGTGTAGGAAAATGATATATATATGTGATACAAGAAATGGAGAGATGGGAACACTATGCTTCTGCTATTGTAGTCATGAATACATTTGAGGCATTTTGAGAAGGAAGTTGTGGAATTTTCAAAGAATGATTTGCTGGCCATTTTTGGCAGAGAAGCTGTTAGAATACCAACAGGAAATTGATAGGTCGAACTCCAACAGTATATTGTATTATTACAACACTATGCATAGGACGTTATCATCTGCTGCAAACTTGCTTTTTTATTATTTGAACATGTCAATCTACTGGAAGAAATGAAAGAAAAAATAAGCTTAAAAAATTGAAGATCTAAAATAAATATATATATTTTTCTGTATAAAAGCATCTCATCAAAGGTAAAATGAATGTCTCATTTAATTTTATAACTAAAAATGAAAGTGTGTTATTATATATTCTATTTGTCCGTATTATATCACTCTTTCCGCTTGAATTATGTCGAATACACAGTGCATTCTCTTTGAGCTTGCATTAAAGGTCAACTTGATTAATTTCCAGAGTAAATGATACTTTTATTAGATCATTTACAAATCTACTTAAATATAAATTTTAATCTGACATGAAATTTGGAAGTTTAAAAAATAAAAGTGTAAAAGAATTTTAAAAATTTTTGTAGTATCAAAATTAAAAATAGGTATTAGGTAGGATGTCCAATTTTTTAAATTAATCTTGCTGAGTTAAAAAATGTGACGTGTAAAGTTAATGTATTGAGATGTTATCTAATCTTATGATTTTAAATATGTGGAAAGTTAATGTATTAAAATGTTATCTAATCTTGTGATTTTAAATATGTGGAAAATTGAAATCAGTAGTAATATAATATGAAGAAATACATTTTTGTAAATGGCCTAAATGAAAATAAAAATAGAATATAAAGGGTTCGCTATTATTCTTGGGATTTGCCGGTAAAAAATTTATATAAAGTATATAATGGATTAGGAATCAACTCACCCAAAACAATGGATTCATAAAAATATTCAAATTACTCACATGCTTCAAAGTTCAAAGTAAGTAGATTTTTATGTATTTGCTTATACTGATATTTTTCAATTTAAAGTTGCTCTAAATTGAATTTCTTAGATAATATTTGCTCTATCTTCACACAGAATGCATTGTACTATTAGAGATCATTTAGTACAAGACTCAAATAGTTATTTCATGAGATTAATTATTTTATGATGGGTACAAAATAATTTATTTCATCTTTATAGATAAACAAAATATAAATTTATATAAGCATCATAAATATTTTGCACATCCTTATACCCCACGATTCCCTAATCAAACACAAAATATTAATTCTTGATTTGTTGGACCCGTGCTTGCACGGGCATAACATCTAGTATTAATACAAAATCCAATTAAGGTTTTACCCAAATTATTTTTATCTAAATCTGTAATTTTTATCCTTCAATATTTCAATATCTAGGTAACTGCTAATTATTGATTCATTTATTTATTGAGTTAACACTAATATACTGAAACTAAAAGCTCTCATTCTGGGTTTATTTGTTGTTCAGACTCTTCTTCTCGTCTTCATGAACAATAATTAATATATATATATATATATATATATAATGTCGTATGTTGTTGTTTGAATTTAGAGGGTCTTTAATGCTTTAATAATGTAGATAAGAACCTATGATATAAAGGAGTGGAAACCTATATAATTATTGCCAATAAATTATTATATTTTATCAACACGTTATAATTCTTCTGAAAAATCATAATTCATTGAAAAAATCACAATTAATTCTTTTATATGAAAAAATGTCTGCTTATTAAATATTTTAATTACCCGAGTTAAAATATCAGAGGAACTTATTTATTTATTGTAAAAAAAAAGAGTATAAATATGTATTTATTGAACCTTATCAGAAACGTCACAATCGTACACAAAAATTAAAATTCTTTGAAAAAGTTGTAATTAATGTAAAAAGATCATTACCCTACTAAAAAAACAAAATCCTTCAATATAAAAGATATTTACTTTTAATATAATAAAAAAATAAATATATTTTTAATTTGAAAAACTATAATAGTTTAAGATTCAAATTCATATTTTCGAGATAATACTTTACAGACTATAAAACACACTTTAGTAGGCAACAAGTAAAGCTATGGCGGCGCCTCTACTGGAAGAAAAGACAACTGCCTTCCCGAAGAAAAGAAGTGTTTCCATAAGAAAAATAAACTTGGTCCAACTCAGTATTTTCAAAAACGATTTTAAAAGTGAGTTTTGGATGAATTTGAGTGGGACGTATTAAAATTACTGCGGAACGCAAATTAAAAACATAATAGTATTTGAAGCATAAGTTTTAAAATATGAGGCGTAAATTTCAAGGTAAAAATATAATGTTATTTTATTTTTTTGAACCTTTTTGCTTTCAATTAGTCAACTATCGGACAACATTCTCAACAAGTGCGGGTATAAGGTCAAATTTTACATATATATATATATATATATATATATAATTATAATATATTCCGTATAGATCTATAAATAAGGTTTTAAAAAGTAGGATATATGCAAATATTATTACGAAGTAATAATGTAAATAATATACAACGAAAAATATATAATATAAAATTAAAATAATAAGATCCTACTCAAAATTTTAAAAAATTATAGAATGATATTAAAATAGTGTTGTGCTGATTTGATAAGTCGATATAATAATATTAAAATAGTATTGATTAGTTATTGTGTTAAAGAAAACACCCTAAAAATAAATTTGTTCTTTTAAAAGCATGCAACAATAGATTTTATATAATGTAGAAGGTTTGACCGTTTGAGAAACTTTCATGATGAGAGATTAAAAATAGCGCAAAGAATAATTTTTTTTTAAAAAAAAAGTTAATACAAGAATAATAATAATGTTGGCTCATGATAATTACAGAGTATAAAATGAGGCGACAAATAAATAGCCACATTAAAAATTATGATACCATATAGGGAAAATTACGCGGATAAGCAAACTTATACTATTTAATTACTCATCATAGCTATAGTTTGCTATAATTACCACTCGAGACTAACATTATACATTAATTATGTGGGCTGACTTCGAATTTATATAATTAGTCATGTTTGTATATGTATAATTCGCCAGGATATACAAATAAATATGTATAATGTACAATTTTTTTGCCTATATACATATATAATTCACCTCTCTCCCACTCTTTGCCCTCTCTCACTCGCCTCTCTCCTCCCTCTTTCAATCTCGCTCGCCTCTCTCCTCCCTCTCCCAATCTCGCTTGTCATTTATACAAATATGTATGTATAATATACAGTTATATACAATTATATACATATACAATTCACCTCTCTCCCACTCTCTTTCCTCTTTCGCTCGCCTCTCTCCTCTAAGTAACATGTAGCTACAAGTTGTAATTATCAAACTATAGCTATAAAGAGTAATTAATTATTTTTAAGTGAATATATGTGAAAGTTTCCTATATAATAAGCTAAACATTATTCTATTTTTCGATTATTAAGATGATTCTTATATTTAAATAAGGCAAAAGCTATCTTTTTAAATCTTTCTATGTATGACATTTTTTTGTATTCATAATTTAACTCAAAAAGTGATGGATTCAAATCCTAATTCACACCATGGAATCTGCTTGTAAGAAATTATGTGTCATTGTTTGGCGTCTCAAAGAATTGGGTGGAATAATACAAAACTAAAGCAAAGATTACTAATGAACAAATAATGTTGATGCAAGAGGTGAGGTCACATAGATTGATAATGATGTCTCCCTAGGTGAAATTATGAGGTATTTTCTAAGTAATATATTACACATAATAGATACTAATGGGTTCACATTTGTTTCCTAATAAGTATATAATTATTTTATCTTTACTTCTAAAAAGAGATTAACTTATATCCACTAACGGTGAAGAGAAAGATTTATATCATCACCTCATTTTTAGAAATACTTATTTTTTTTTTAAATTTAATTATCATATTTTCATATTTAAAATTTATTGATTCTTTTAGCTTTTTTCATTTTTTTTAAACACTCTTTATAAATTTAAGATTATTTTGGAATAAAATTCAAATATTTTTATAGTATGAACTATGAGTATTACTTAAATAAATTGGTTTGAGTATTACTTAAATAAATTGAAATACATATGAAGGTATATGGATCAAAGTTTATTTTCAATTAATTTTTGTATTATCGATAAGATGAACTAAGAAGAGAATCGAAAAAAGAAAATAAGAAGAGAAAAGTTGAAGCATCTATTAAAAAAAAATTCATGAAGACTTAATAAGTTATGAATAATGTTTTTTATGAAATCAATTAGTCTAGATTTTTTTTAAAAAAATAAAAAATTATCAATGATGATTGTCTCAAATTGCTTCAATGGTGTTGACGGGGAATGAAGTAAAAATAATGAAGACAAGAAAACACTGCAAAAAATCTGCTCGTCTTTGGCAACCAAGAAGAATCCTAAATAAACTCATATAATTAATTTAGAGTTGAAGTTATCATTTAATATTTTTTCTTATTATTATTTAAGTATTCATAATAAGTAATATATTTTAAAAATAAATATTTTTAAAAATAAGCTGATGGTGTAATTTCTTTTGTCAACTGTCAATAGATATAAGTTAATCTCCTTATAAAAATAAAAAAATTGTTTTGATAGACTCAATCAGCTCAAGTAAAAATATTTATAAGTAATTTGAAAAAGGAAATAGAAAGTGAAGAAGTTATAAAAGAAAAGAAAAAAATAAAAATGCATGACAAAGTGTATTGAAATGAATAATAACTGCAACAAAATAATTAGGTAATTGAAGTACCAAAAGTAAACAACAAAAATTTAAAAACAAGTGCGTATGAGAGTACATATTACTACTGGTATGAAAAGAGAAGGCTGACAATATAATTATTTACTCACTTTCTACTTTAATATATGTTATTTATATTTTCGATAAATTAAAATTTAATCAGCTCTTCAAAATAAAAATTAATTGATTGCTTAAAAGAATATATTCCGTACTCATAAACAAAACAAAAATCGAAATACTAATCATACCACTATAAAGAGTAGATCACTTGTCTTCTTGTCTTAATAGTTCGAAACATAACTACTTAATTAATTTTGGAAATTTAACACTTGATTTTTATAAAATATAAACTACAAAATCCCTAAATAATATACTTAATTTTGACTAAAAGGTGCTTTCATCCTTCCAAAACAATACTCCCTCCATTTCCATATTAGTTGAATTTTTGAGGTATTTTTCATTTTCTAAATTAACTTAATTGTTCAATTTTCAAGACAACTTTTGAAATATTCTTTCAATTTTACCCTTCATTTGAATTTTCAGTGTGATAACTTCAATAAATTTAACAATAATTAATAAGAATAAAAATAGAAAACTGTGTTTAATTTATGTCTTAATCTATTTTTCTTAAAAATGGTAAACAAAAATTTATGGAATATTGGAGGGAGTAGTTAACTATGTGATTAAGTGTTGTAAAATAAGTGATACAGACAATCACAAATGCGTGATTGTCAACTCTTTTTAGAAGCATATGTTTTAATTTAATTACGTGCGTTGTTATAATTATCATTACTTCTTTATTTGATCGTTGACTCATGACCTGAGTGCTCAACTAATAACGTTATTATAATTATTTTTACTCCTACATATATCACTATTTAACCAGTTATATTTATAATAAATTGATACGCTACGGGACAATATAAGAAAAATAAACAGTTTAAATTGAGGCCGGTTTGTATACAAACATTATAAATGAAGGCAGTAAATTTATATATATAACATAAATTTATTAGACTTTATTCATAATCCTAAATAATGAAATTAATTCTTCACCATGATAAAAGGAAAGGGTCACTAAAATGTTTTTTTTAAATTAGAATTGTGATTTCGAACCTAAAATTTAAAATCCTTTAACTCTTAGTCCTGACTCTCCCTCAAATATAAGCGAACTCTTTTATGTGTCAAAATAATTAATAAGCTTATGGGTTATCTAGCATTCTTTATGGATGGATCCAATCCAATAAAATATTTTACAACAAAATAAAGTTATATTTGAGTAATCTCTTTTTTGAATTTGATAATTAATTGGTAGTAATTCTATACACTTCCGACCTACCCATACAAAACTATTCCAAGTAATATCGACTTTTCAAAATTTTGCTAGAAGCTGAGCCGCCCGCCATATATATTTTATTTATCTATATCTATATTAGAGTCTGACTAATTTAAATTTATCGTATATGTAAAGTCCTTTTGGGGGGATCAAGTGCTCCCTAGGGCCTAGCTACCAAGAATTTATTCATATTCATCATGAAGGCTCAAAGTTGAAATATCTGATTAAGTAAAGAGCAGTTTCATCCACTATTTTACGTGGTATATTATAAGCAAATGAAACGAAAAAGAAGACGCTTTAGCTAGGAATCTTCTTGGCTGTGGAAAAAAATGACTTAAAAGTTTTGCATAAATAGTGAGTCCCCTATGATTTGTAATTCTCCATCACACACTTTTAATTGATTAAAAAAAAAATGGACAGGCGGCTGAATGAAGCAGTTTTGAGGGGAGATGTTGAAGCCATTCAAAAACTCATTGAAGAAGATTCAAACATAGTAAAACAAACCCTTGAGGGTTCATTACAACACACCATATTGCATCTAGCAGCTAGACTTGGTCATGTTGAATTGGTGAGGGAGATTGTGAAGTTGTTCCCTGAGATGGTGTCGGCGGAGAATCGGGATGAGGAGACCCCTTTACATGAAGCATGTAGAGAAGGGAGAGTAGAAATTGTGAGAATTTTGCTTGAGAATGATCCATGGGTTGCTTACAAGACAAATTTGTGGGATAAGAGTGTGCTTTATGTAGCATGTGAGAGAGGGAGGATTGAAGTGGTTAAACATTTCTTACATAATAATAATAATAACATTCATTTGTTGTTGATGCTTGAAGTTGATATGTCCACTACTTCACTACATGCTGCTGCTTCATCAGGCCATACAGGTAAAATATTACTTGCATTGTTTAATATTGATATTCACACAACTAATACATAAATTGTACAATAAGTCTTGAAATAGAAGGAAAAAGGGACTTTGTTTTGGTTAAAAAAGTGTTTAAAGAGTATGTACATTTTTTGCAAAGTTATGCTTCTTTTTCCTATCAAATTAGACTCTAGTGTAAAAAGAGTTCATCTCAAAAGCGATGGCCTTTGCTTTTAAACTTACTAATTTAGGTATAATAAAAAGCATATATAAAAGTTGTCCTTGAACCAAAATCAGTTTTTTTGTCATTACAACAAATAAAATAATCTATGGCAATTATTTTATGATATAATTATCGTTGTATTATATTTAGTAACAGTAATATATATGAAATATATAATCAACATTTATATACAAATATTATTCAAGGTTTTAGTGAATTTGAATACAATAACATTAGTAACTTAATATAACTTTTTTTTTTATAGCTATAAAAAGTAATTGTTAAAAAGGAAAAATTTATTACCGATAAATGTCTCTTTAATGGTAATGTAGGATTTTAGTATGTGGTCGTGATTAGTTAAAAGGGAATTGGACTCCTAATTAATGGTGTCGGTAGAAGCAAATTTCATAGAATAGACAAATGTGGTTGATATATTAAAGAAAGTAGATATTATTTTCATCAAAGTAGAAAAATACTGATCAAAGATGAGAACATAATTTACAATATGCCAAAAGAACACGTAAACAATTGATTTTTTTGAACATATTTAATTCTTATAATAAGTAAATAAAAATTATTTTTAATATAAAAATCAAATCAAATATGGTCTGTATTTTCAAATGTTCAGACGGCCAAAGTCTACGTCTGGGCAAAGTCCTCATTAAGAAAAGAGTGTCCTGTCGCTATCTTCTTTTCTTTTTATTTAATTTAATTTGGGAAATTTGTGCTTTTATTCTATTAAAATATTGATAAATTTTAATTAGATTTCTTGTGATAATATTCAGTTACACGTATAACCTTTAATAATTAATAGAATTGTGCACTTCTGATCATTTTCTACGTGTGAATCTTCGTAAATTTAATAAATTATCAATTGTTGATCAAGTTATTTAATTATCTATGGATATGTGTTTATGTTAAATTTGTGCAGTTACTCCTTATTTGAGTTTATTAAGAACAAGCGCAGCAAATAGCACTGTAAATTTTATTAGTCTGGACGTAGATTTAGATTTTGAACGAATTGTATATCCAGAAAACTTTTCCTAAGTAAAATTAAAATTGTGATACAAGTCCTTAAATTAATGCTAAAAAAACTCAAAATTCAATTTTTTATAAACTTTAGAGAAGTTAAAAGAAAACTTAAATATTTAAATATATTTTGTTCCTAAACGTAAAATTTATTTGTTCTGATTTGATGTTTTTGATTATAGGATCCTTCGGTTACAAGTTTCTAGTCAATTGATTTTTTTTTTAAAGAAAAACAAATTTGATTATTTTTTTGAGAATTTTTTTTCAACCAGATTTTGATAAACATTTTTAAATGAAATAGTTCTATACACATATTTTTACCTATTACATACTTTATTAAAATTTCTATTTAGTTTTATAGTATTTTTTATTATATTGATTTATAAATATTATGATCCACGACCACGAAGCTGTATTAAGCGCCACGATGCTTATGCCTTGTTTTGTGACCGTGCCTTTTGAAACAATTGTTTGAGCCGTTGAGGATAATTTAGTTTTAGAAAAGGAAAATAAAACAAATATATTCTTGAATTATATAAATACTACATAGATATACTTTGTTATATTTTTAGGAAATTGATATTTTTGTCATTAAAAAATGAGAGCGTATATGCATGTTTTTCATTCTAGTGGAAGACTAAATAGGGATACATGACACAATCTTATTTGTTTTTTTGATATTTAATAAATATCAGGTGCATAAAATCATAACACGTGTCTGCCCATTAGTATAAAGAGTACATATGCTAATTTTTAGAAGGTAGAGACACCAATATTTTAAAAATATGATAGAGGATATTTGAATATTATTTACGATAATTTAAAAATATAGTCGTCCTTTTTTCAATTTTGAAAATATCTAAATACTCCTTATGTCTTTTCCAAAGTATCATGATTACTAAAAATATTTTTTTTTCATTCCTTACTGAATATTAATTAATATTCTTTAAAAACTTAAAAGTAAATAACTTTAACTACATAACTAAAGGCATACATAAAGTGCATATTTATTAATATTAATTGAGATAATTGGTAAAATATTTTTTTAAATGACTTGTGAAAGGGCAACATGACAACTAAAAGAAATGTAAAGAATAATATCAAATACGGTCATCCTGTATACTAACATTTTATGATAATAATAAAGTTTTCCTTAGAACAGTTTTTCATGATATGTTATATCATAGGTGTTTTTTTATCTCGTTATTACAGTAAAAAGTATTTGGACGTTTTCGTTGGTACCAAACACACCCCTAGTGCTAGTGATGTTTATTTTGTCAAAACAATTGATTGCAGAAGTAGTGAAGGAATTGATTAAAGTTCGACCTGATTTTGCTTGGAAAAAAGATGAGTTGATGAATGGTTGCAGTCCTTTACATATAGCATGCAGTAAAGGTCACTTAGATATAACAAGAGAATTGTTAAAGCTAGATATGGATCTTTCTGGTTTACAAGATAATGAAGGCAGAACTCCACTTCATTGGGCAGTTATCAAAGGAAGAGTGAATATTATAGCTGAGATACTCTCAGTGAGTCTTGAATCTGCTGAAATGACAACAAAACATGGTGAGACAATTCTTCATTTGGCTGTAAAGAACAATCACTTTGAAGTACTCAAGTTCTTGATGGAGTCTCTTGATGTTTCAAATCTCAAAAATTTTCAAGATGCTGATGGAAACACCATTCTACATTTGGCTACTGTTAGGAAACTCACCACTGTAAGTTTTCTTTTGCTCTAGCCGTTTCATTTTATGTGAAGGTGTTTGATTGAACGCACAGTTCGTTATGCTTTTTGTGGTTATATGTAATGTCTGAATTTGTGGTGAAAATTCAAAAACTTAAACATAGATGAGTCTTTTCTTAAAAACTCGATGGCAAAACAGAGTTGCACCACTAAAGCTCAAAACTAATTATATATACATGATTGACTTGTTCTGTTTTCAGATGATTATTTATCTACTTAAGCTTGGTGTTGAAGTAAATGCTTTGAATCAAAAAGGATATACAACGTTAGATGTAGTTGAAGCAGATGCAAGTAACTCTGGTGCTCTTGCAATCATTCCAGCATTACTAGAAGCCGGTGCAAAAAGATGTGACCAATTACCACCAAATTTTCAAGACATCCAACAGGTAATTGCATCACCAGTTTTGGGATCGTCATGGCAAAGAAAAACTACTAGTTTTCACTCTTCGTCCTCATCATCTCAATATTCGTATTACAATCATCAAAGGAAGCACAACAACAATAGTAGGACAAAAAAAATCAAGCTCCAAAGTGAAGGTCTAAGGAATGCAAGAAAAACAATAACAATTGTTGCAGTACTAATAGCAACTGTGACATTTGCTGCTGGTGTTAATCCTCCTGGTGGATTTAATGAAAGAGATGGAAAAGCATTATTGGGTAAAACAACCGCGTTTAAGGTGTTTTTGATATGTAACATTGTGGCACTTTTCCTATCCCTTGGAATTGTTAATGTCCTTGTTAGTGTAATCCCATTCAAGAGAAGAACAATGATGAAATTAATGGTGGCAACACACAAAGTAATGTGGATTTCTACATTATTTATGGCATCAGCTTATATAGCTGCAATATGGTCAATATTGCCTCAAGGAAAAGGGGATCATTGGGTGCTAATTGAAGTTGTGATCGTAGGAGGAGGGTGCACTATGGTTGTGTTTCTAAGTTTGGGGATTTTGTTAGTGAGACAATGGAAAAGGAAGAGTGAATGGAGAAAACAAAGAGAGGATCATAAGAAGATGAAAGAGGGAAGTCCAAAGAGCAACACAAGTACAGTTCAAGAAATGAAAGTGGTAAAGAAAGAAAGTCATGAAGGTAGTACCAACTCAGACGTTGATAGCTCAGATCATGGTTACCATTTGTTTTAATTACCTGCATTCATAGATCTATTCTTGTAAGTCATTAAAGTAGAAAATAATGTATTAGTTTCGGATACAGCCTCTCTATCTCCACGAAGTAATGGTAAGGTCTGCTTACATTCTACCCTCTCCAGACCCTATATTTAGTGGGATTTCACTGGAAATGTTGTTGATATACTTATAAGTTTCTAATATGACAGATGCTATTAGTTTGGCTTTAGTGTTGTATTCTCCTCTATTTGTGATTACCTTAAACCAATACAGTTTTATTTATAAATGTGGTTGGTGTTATGATTTTTTGGAGAGATACATGAAAGCAGAAAATATGAATGAAAAATGCTTGTCATATAAATTTTAATAATCATAAACAAACTAGTAGACAACTGCTATTGTTTAAGTATTTGACTCTTACCAAAACTAAGAAATTGAATAATCTAACTAAAAGATTCCTTCTATAACTAAACAACTAGTTTTAATTTTTACCCAATACAATTAATACAAATGATAACCTTGATCTGAGCTATCAACATCTGAGTTGCTACCATCTTCATGACTTTCTTTCTTCACCACTTTCATTTCTTGAACTGTACTTGTATTGCTCTTTGGAGTTTCCTCTTTTATCTTCTTATGATGTTCCTCTCTTTGTTTTCTCCAATCACTCTTCCTTTTCCATTGTCTCACTAACAAAATCCCCAAACTTAGAAACACAGCCATAGTGCACCCTCCTCCTACGATCACAACTTCAATTAGCACCCAATGATCCCCCTTTTCTTGGGGCAATATTGACCATATTGCAGCTATATAAGCTGATGCCATAAATAATGTAGAAATCCACATTACTTTGTGCGTTGCCACCATTAATTTCATCATTGTTTGTCTCTTGAATGGGATAACACTAACAAGGACATTAACCATTCCAAGGGAAAGGAAAAGTGCCACAATGTTACATATCAAAAACACCTTAAAGGACGGTTTTTTACCCAATAATGCTTTTCCATTTCCTTGATTAAATCCACCAGGAGGATTAATACCAGCAGCAAACGTCACTGTAGCTATTAGCACGGCAACAATTGTAATTGTTTTTCTTGCATTTCTTAGACCTTCACTTTGGAGCTTGATTTTTTTTGTCCTACTATTGTTGTTGTGCTTCCTTTGATGATTATAATACGAATGTTGAGATGACGAGGACGGAGAGTGAAAACTAGTAGTTTTTCTTTGCCATGACGATCCCAAAACTGGTGGCGCAATTACCTGTTGGATGTCTTGAAAATTTGGTGGTAAGTGGTCACATCTTTTGGCACCGGCTTCTAGTAAAGCTGGAACGATTGCAAGAGCACCAGAGTTACTTGCGTCTGCTTCAACTACATCTAATGCTGTATATCCTTTTTGATTCAAAGCATTTACTTCAACACCAAGCTTAAGTAGATAAATAATCATCTGAAAACAGAACAAGTCATCATGTATATATAATTAGTTTTGAGCTTTAGCAGTGCAACTCTGTTTTGCAATCCAGGAAACTAATTTCACTATATGCCATCCAGTTTTTAAGAAAAGACTCATCTATGTTTAAGTTTTTGAATTTTCACCACAAATTCAGACATTACATATAACAACAAAAACATAACGAACTGTGTGTTCAATCAAACACCTTCATATAAAATGAAACGGCTAGAGCAAAAGAAAACTTACAGTGGTGAGTTTCCTAACAGTAGCCAAATGTAGAATGGTGTTTCCATCAGCATCTTGAAAATTTTTGAGATTTGAAACATCAAGAGACTCCATCAAGAACTTGAGTACTTCAAAGTGATTGTTCTTTACAGCCAAATGAAGAATTGTCTCACCATGTTTTGTTGTCATTTCAGCAGATTCAAGACTCACTGAGAGTATCTCAGCTATAATATTCACTCTTCCTTTGATGACTGCCCAATGAAGTGGAGTTCTGCCTTCATTATCTTGTAAACCAGAAAGATCCATATCAAGCTTTAACAATTCTCTTGTTATATCTAAGTGACCTTTACTGCATGCTATATGTAAAGGACTGCAACCATTCATCAACTCATCCTTTTTCCAAGCAAAATCAGGTCGAACTTTAACCAATTCCTTCACTACTTCTGCAATCAATTGATTTTTGAGAAAATAAGGATCACTCACTAGGGGAGTGTTTGGTACCAATACTCATAAATTCAAAAGTCAAGTTAATTACACCCTCGGATAGAAGGTAACAAGTATATGGTACTTATGATCAATAGCTAACTTGATCGAACACCATCATTATAGAGAGTATTACACCAAGTTTGAACATTTAAAATGGTGAAATGTAATACTTTTACCTGTATGGCCTGATGAAGCAGCAGCATGTAGTGAAGTAGTATACATATCAACTTCAAACATCAACAACATATGAATGTTATTATTATGTAAGAAATGTTTAACCACTTCAATCCTCCCTCTCTCACATGCTACATAAAACACACTCTTATCCCACAAATTTGTCTTGTAAGCAACCCATGGATCATTCTCAAGCAAAATTCTCACAATTTCAACTCTCCCTTCTCTACATGCTTCATGTAAAGGGGTCTCCTCATCCCGATTCTCTGCGGACACCATCTCAGGGAACAACTTCACAATCTCCCTCACCAATTCAACATGACCAAGTCTAGCTGCTAGATGCAATATAGTGTGTTGTAATGAACCCTCAAGGGTTTGTTCTACTATGTTGGAATCTTCTTCAATTAGTTTTTGAATGGTTTCAACATCTCCCCTGACAACTGCTTCATTCAGCCGCCTGTCCATTTTTTCAAATCAATGTAAAGTGTATGGTGGAAAATTAAATGTAATAACTTTCAGGTTGCAGATATATATAGTGATTTGTTTGATTATCATGGTGGGCTCATCACTATTTATGCAAAAAAAAAAAATTCCACAACTGCAGCAACCAAGAATATTCCTAAGGGACTTCTACATATAGCGTGTTCTTAATATACTGGCAAAAAAAAAAGTCTGAAAAATACTTCAATTTTGGCTGAAATTGTTGTTACGATATCAAATTTTATGGAGGACTTTTTAACCCCTGAACTATATAATATTTTTTATTTCCGAACTATTTAATAGTGTATTTTAAAGATGTGGACACAGTACTATTTATAATTATGCAATATTTTTTGTGTCCACGTGGCGCATATATACCTTTAAAATACACCATTAAATATTGCAGAGATAAAAGGTCCTTTCCAAAGTTTGGTATCATAACAATAATTTCGGTCGAAGTTCGGATATTCAGACCTTTTTCCCTATATATATATATATACATGCACGCGCGCGTGTGTGCGTGTGTGGTGTAGTGGATGCGGCTGCTCCTCCCTTAAAAAAAGATTTCAAATTTACGTTTTGGGCATAAACAAATTCTTGAGAAGGAGCTCTTCGTTCGAATAAAGCTCTATACAATGTGAATTCGAATTAGTTAGATTCCAACATAGCAAAATAGCAAAATAGTAAAAGTCAAGATCAACTTAAAATAATTTTGTATGGGTGGATCGGGACTCAGGAGTGTATAAAGTTACTAGGCCAAGTCACCGGCTCCAGATTGACTTGACTTATTTATATTTAGACTCGACTCTATTCGATTAGATTCAGAAAATAGACCGATTGAGATTAACTTTGTTGAAAATATTATTAAGTCGGATCCACCCATAAGGAATGCTAGATGAATCATAAACCTAGTAATTTTTTTTTTGCCACCCAAAACTTTAGAGCTAACCTATATAAACACCATTTTGGAGAGTCCGTAGCTTAAAGAGTGAAAAAGATTAACAAAATTTTTAAAACGATGTATGAATTTATTTTTTAACAAAAACAGTAAAATCGTTGAGGAAGTAGCGATTTTGACTGCCATAGTTTTGGTAAATCGCTGCCATAGCATCGATTTGTAAATTTGCATTTTTTTAAAAAAAATTAAAACAAATCGCTGCAAAAATTAGGGAAATTGCTCCTTAAAAAATTCAAAAAAAATATATTATGTAAATCGTTGCAAGTGCAGCGATTTGTTTTAAATTTTTTCTAAAAAAGAAAAACAAATTGTACAAATCGCTGCTATATAGCAGCGTTTGCCAAAACTCCGGCGGACAAAATCTCTACTTACTCAGCGATTTTATCGTTTTGGTTTTAAAATATTTTCATATGTCGTTTTGAAATTTTTTTAAATATTTTTCACCCTTTAGGCTCCGAATTCCCATTTTGAATACGTAGTTTAACTTGTGAGTTCAAATAATTATATTAGTGAAGTTCTTATAATTAGTGAAGTTCTTATAGAAACTTTAGATCTAATCGTTACAACTTTATTTAGGATTTAAAATGAAGTTTTAATAAATTTACAGCCTTCATTTATAACTTAAAACTAATAATTATGCGTTTCATATCGTATTTTCAAACTGTGTTTTCGTTTCTTATTATTGTTGGTTAACGTAACAATTTAATATGAATATAACTTGTTAAAGAGCTGAGTTAAGTACTCAGGTCATGAGTCAACTATAAAATAAATGAGAAATAATAATTGGAAAAGGGGTTAAAAATACCCCTCAATTTTGCTTTATTATTTGATTTTACTTTGACTGTTAAAACGAAGTTAAATTTATCATTCCCTTTATTAATTTTACCAAATTTATGCCTCATTAGACAAAATTCTCCAAATTAACCTGAATCTTTTTTTAAAAAACCTATTTCCTATTTTAATCAAATAATTCGACCCCATTTAAAATAATTCCATTTTCTCAAATTTCCTTTACAACCCATAACAAGAGGCTCCACTAGAAAGAATTAAGTAAAATTCACATATGTCATTCCAAAATCACTCTTCCAAAAAAAAAACTCTCTTCTAAAGGCATCTCTAACCCTATCCTCTATTTCACTATTAAATGTAGAGTTTTCTATTTTTTCAGACAATCAACTTCAATTCAATTCTCTATTTTATTCTTCTAAAAAAGAATTTTTTTCTCTGTTCTCAACATTATATTACTATTTTTATTTCATTCTTATTTTTTTATTTCATAACATAAACCATTTCTTCTTTTTATATATAATCACTCTATAATCTTTATGTAATACAAATTATAATTTTTCGAATTCTTTATTTAATAAAAAATTATATTTTATTCCAAATTACATAAATTGCGATAAATATTATATATATACATACTTATTAACGAACAATTCAAATAAAAATGAAATCATTGATGAAATATAATTGTATATAAATATTGCATTATCAAAAAATTTATTTTAAATATTACATAAGTACTCAACTGTCAAGACTATTACATCACTCTCATGAATGTTCTATTAATGTATTACGGAGTTCAAAATTAACATTTTTATTCTTATTTTTTATGTATAGCTAAAAAATGTTTAAATTAACAATTTCATCTTGTAATCAATTATTTAGTGTACTAATTTACTTTCCATATTCCATTTTGAACTATTGAATCAAATATTTTCATGATATTTTAAAAAGTGTAGATTAGTAATTTATCACTATAACATAAAAAGTAGATTGTTTGAATTATCATGCAAATTTTGTGCATACTTCATAATGAAAAATAATTATTATCTAAATTACATATGTAAAATGACCAAAAAAATTAAAAATCAATAATATATTTTAGATGTTATATTAGGTAGAAAATAATTACAAATATTAGAGACTTAATTAATAATCTTTTATAATATAATTAATATTAAAATAACTTTAAGTTACATATTTTAAAGTGATAATTTCTTTTAAAAAATAAAATAAAAAATGATTAATTTGGCGAAAGTAGTATTAATTTGACGGAAGTAGTAACTTATTAAATGTTATATTGCATTAGAAAATAATTACAAATGATAAAGATTAAATTAGTAAATATAATAAAAATAATATTATAATAATGAAAAAGTAAAATAGAGAGAACTACTATATTCACCTCTCTATAATTGAAGAATTGAAAATTAAATAGAAACTGATTGTAAAACTCATTCTCTATTTTATTCTCCAGAAAATAGAGAGTAAAATAGAGACGAATTTGAATACTTCATTTTGGTGCTATGGACTAGTGGATTCCAACATTCACTGGCAAGGGGAAGAAAATGACACTTTTATTGTGATCAATGGATTATCTTTTGCATTTCTTTTATAGAAGTAGATATCAAATTTTAATAGGTACAAATTTTAATTAAAATATTTAAATAAATTACGTGAATAACTTTAAAGAGTTGCATATGTTTTGGCCTTTATTGTTTTATCCGTCCCTATCTTGTTCACTTATAAATTATAAGGTAATTATATTAACATGGTTAAGTATTGTTTTGGAAGGATAGTGGGTATATAATTGTAAGATGCAAGCACCTTTTAGTCAAAATTAAGTGATTTCTTCGTTTTAAAAAGACTGATTTTCTT
Source organism: Solanum pennellii (assembly GCF_001406875.1). Classification (NCBI taxonomy): domain Eukaryota; kingdom Viridiplantae; phylum Streptophyta; class Magnoliopsida; order Solanales; family Solanaceae; genus Solanum; species Solanum pennellii. The sequence goes on along the minus strand of NC_028644.1, from coordinate 59,718,142 downwards.
ATTTTTATCAGTTTAAAAAAATAACTTTTTTTTATAATATTTTTAATCAAATTTCCTCGTGATATGTTTAAGATCACAAGATTAAATAATAATTTTATATATTTGACATACCTTTAATTTAGAATCACAAGATTCAAAAATCTTTTTTATTTTCTTAAACTCCGTATCAAGTTAAACCCAATAATTCTTTTTGAAACGGAAAAAATATATGTTTTAGAAATTTTGTAAGTTATTTCATAATCAATTGTTAAATTTCCAAATTAATTAGATACATATCATCCAAATGATTTAGACAAGAAGACAAATAATCTGCTCTTTCTAGTGGCATGATTAAGATTTCTAATTGTTTTGTTTATGAGTAGGGAGTAATTATTTTTCTAAAGCGGAATTAGTAATTTTAATTGAAAAGGAGTTGATTTGATAGAAAATGTTTTAATTCTAATTATCAAAGACATCACTTTATATAAAAGGTCATGGAGGACATATAATAAAGTAAAAATGTTAGTAACTAGTTGTGTTTTCTAGCTTCTTATTTCATACTAGTAGTAGTATGTATGTATTATCGTAGACTCTTATTATTTGATTTTTATTATTATTATTATTATTTATTATTATTTTCACATTTTGATTATCTTATTATTTTATCGTATATATTGTTCATTATACTTTGTCGTGCTTTTCATTTATAATTTTTTTGGTCATGACTTTGTCACTTTCTTTTCTTTTCTTTTTAATTGCTTTGAAATGTTTTTACTTGAGTAGATAGGAAAGAAACACCTTTACTTTTTAAAATTGCGGTAAAATCTTTGTATATGTTTTCAGTATACCGAATATGTTGATGGTTCGATTAACAAAGTTGAGTAGGAAATAAATGTGAATCTACTAATATTTTTAATCTATTACATCCTTCATTCCGGACGTACTTTTCTTTTTAGTCAGTTTTAAAAATAATTGTTACATTTCTATATTAAGTACTCCCTCTGTTCGGAAATGTTTGTCATGGTTTCTATTTTCAGAGTCAAACTATAAAAATTTTGACTAACGTTTTAAGATGTAAATTTTTATCATATTAATATGTAAAAATTGCAATTTATAGTACTTTTTATATAGTTTTAAAATATCTATTTTTTTTAAAAATATTGAATTAATGTGATCTAATTTAACTTTGAAAATTATAAATTGACTTTCGAAAAGCAGAACATGACAAACAATTCCGAACAAAGGGAATAATAATCGAACTTTGAAATGAAATGATCATTTTACTCTTAACTAAATGATTTATAATCAGGGTAATGCTAAATGATCAGAAATTTAAAAAGTTTATAATATTTCTTTTTAAAATGAATTAATTTTTTTTAATTAATATATATTACAGTTAAAAGTGTAAAAACGTTCAAAAATATAAAACAACATAGTAAAAAATATGTTATACCAAATTTTGTTGCCAAAAGAATTTTTCCTTATACTGATATACATATTTATCACTTATTTAACGAGTGTAATTTCACAAACAAAAACATCATTATCAATCTATATGACCTCACAGCTTGCATCAATAATTGTTTACTTTTGGTGACTCCAAAGTCGTCCATTACTAATGTTTTTTTTTGGCGACTCCAAGGTCGTCCATTACTTTTGTTTTATAATTCCATGCAAGTTGCAACCAAACAATCATACTAACACATAATTTCACATGAACAAGTTCTATTTATTTTTTTTTGTTTGGTGTGAATAGGATTTGCATCCATGAATTTTGAGTTAAATTATGAATAAAATAAGATGAAGGGATGTTGTTTATACTATCTTCATTTTTAATTACTTAATTTTTTTTTAATAATTGTTCTTAGTAACTTCATTTCGACAAAGAAAGGATAATTTTTTTTTCTATTGTACCTTCAATTAAATGACTAATTACTTTGAAAAATATAGAATTTTCCATCCACTTCATAATTAATATGAGTAAAATGATAAACTCACTACATTGTTAATTATTTTCTTAATAGATGTGTCATTCAAAAGTGAACAAATAAAAAAGGACCGAGAATATTTTTTTTTCAAGAACAAATTATTAGGTATATGTGTAGGAACTTTTGGTTATTAGCTTTAACAAGTTGAAAAGAAGGTAAATTCTGGTGTCATCATTATTATAATATTGTCGTTTGGTATTAATACGAGTCATGATGAAATTAATTATGATAGAATAAGTTGTGTTGAGATTAATTATGATGGATAAGCTAAGTTATGTTGTGTTTGTTTATTATCAAGTATTTGGCTTGTTAGGGCATCTCCAACCCTACACTCTATTTTACTCTTCAAATATAGAGTTTTCTATTTTTTCAGATAACCAATTTCAACCTAATTCTTTATTTTACTCTCTAAAAAAGAAAATCTTTTGCGCTCTCTTTAATATTATATTATTATTTATATTTCATTCTTATTTTCTTATTTCATGATATATTTTCATTTATTTATCCCCAACAATTACTTTATATAATTCTCATGTGATACAAAAAAAAAATTTAATTTTTTATTTAATTGTTATATTTTATTCAAAAAATTTAAATACCATAAATTGCACGATATTATATAATATATAAATTAATAAACAAATTCAAATAAAATTGAAATACGGTTACATAAACATTACACAATCACTCAATTTTTGAAATTATTACGTTACTCCCATAAATACTCTATTAATACATTACAGAGTTCAAAATAATCATTTTTGTCCTTAATTTTATTATGTCTAGCTAAAAATGTTCAAATCGGAGATTTTCATCTAACGTCATTTTTGTCGTTGTAGCCTCTTCGACATCTTGAATTGGTGCATTAAGATTACGTTCATCCTCAATTATCACATTCTGTAGTATAATATATGTAGTCATTATATCACGTAGCACTTTCTTTCTCCGAAAATTTGACGGACTTGCAATAATTGCAAAACTCCGATTTCTTGTTCAACATTTTTTGATTCTTGTTTCAACGCGTATTAATTATTATTTTATTATTGTATTTTATATTGTATTTAAATTATTATGTTCTGTATCATATTGTTATCTTTGTATTTAAATTAAATTTTTTATCTTACCATTTTAATTTTGTGTATTTTTATAGTGAAAATTAATAATAAAATAAAATTTTATTATTGATGAAAATTATAAAAAAATATATTAATTTAAAATTAAAGTAGTATATATTAAATCATATATATTTTAAAATATTATATTACATTTAAAATGACTTACGAATATTAGATATTTAATTAATGAAACTATATGTAAAATAATATGTTAATTGGAAAGTAATGGAAATAATAATAGAATATTGAAGAGGAAATATCAAAATAGTCCCTCTTCTTTGAGCTAAGGCTTAAAGTGATCTTTGAGTTTTCACATGGAGCACTACTAATAGTCCTGCTTGTTTGCAATATTTGTACACTTTTGGTCCTTCTCCAAAATTTTACCTATTTTTTTGCATTAATTTTATTCATAACCTATGTATGGGATGTTCAATCGTCATTTTATATATTTAGTAGAAATAACAACTCCATATCAAAGTATGTGAGAAGAAAAACACTTTATTTTATTTAGTAGAAATCGTATTGCAGGTAAAGTCGAGAGGTTCATCACGATAATTTCACGTGCAATAGTGCAATTTTTTATTCTCCTCCAAAGTCATATTTTAAAATATTCTTAAGTTTAGCTGCAGTAATATTTCCAGTGAACAAAATAAGGTGTTTTCTTATCATTTTGTAACGACCCTCTTAGTCGTTTTAGAAATTCCAACTATTATTTTTATATTAATCTTTTTAATAGTTTTGATAAATAATTTATGACTTATAAGAGTGACTGATATGATTCTCTGATTTAATAAAGGATTATTTTGTTGCTAATAATAATTGGAAAAAAAAATATA
>NC_028644.1:59688287-59712924 GCF_001406875.1 Solanum pennellii | reverse complement strand
TTGTTAAAGTGTTGTTGAGGATATGTAATTTGGCAAGGTATTGTTGTTAAGGATATGTAATTTGCCAAAGTATTGTTGTTGAGGATATGTAATTTACCAAAGTGTTGTTATTGAGGATATGTAATTTGTCCAAGTGTCGTTGTTGAGGATATGTAATCTGTCTAAGTGTTGTTGTTGAGCTACGTGCTATGTAAGCTGTGAGCTGTTAGGTTGGGTTGATTTTTCTGCAGGTTGTAGTGTTGGAGGTTCGGTTGGGGGTGGTAGGAGTACCCGTATATCATCCCCTTAACTTGTGTTTAGAGGTTTACTTGCTGAGTACCGTGTGGTTTGGTACTCACCCCTTGCTACTACAAATTTTTTGTAGGTTATGAGCCTGGATTTTTGTTGTACTTGTCATTCTCTTCTTTTCCGAAGCTTCTTGGAGATTTGTGAGGTAGCTGTTTCCATCTCAGCAAACTTTCTTCTCCATAATTATGATCTTGTTCTATTCTAGAAACAAGTTCATTTGAGACTTGAGTTTTTCTTTTGAATCAATTGTAATACTTTAGAGGCTTGTACACGTGACAACCAGGTTTTGGGGTATAATGTAAGTCATAGTAAATTTTCCGCATTTTATTGTAATAAGTTGAGTTTTAGGCTGACTTGTCTTGGTGGGATAAGACAAGTGCCATCACGTCCATTTTTGGGTCGTGACACATTTCTCTAAGATAAAGTTATTATTTCTATTAAATATATAAAAAGACGATTGAACATTCCTTATATAAAAATTTTGGACAAAATTAATGTTAAAAAAAGGCAAAATTTTAGGAGAGGACCAAAAGTGCACCAATATCGCAAACATGAGGGACTATTAGTGCTCCGTGTGAAAATTCAAAGATTACTTTGAGACTTAACCCAAAGATGATGGACTATTTTGAGCCTTTTCTCGAATATTGAAAAAGTAAAATAGAGAGTGTGAATAGTAGTTCTCCAAATTTGGAGAAGTACTATTCAACTCTCTAAATTTGAAAAATGGAGAGTGATTTGGAGGTGGGTTGGAGTGTCCATTCTCTATTTTACTCTCCAATTATAGAGAATGGAGAGTAAAATAAAGGTGGGTTGGAGTACATAAATTTTGTGAGTAAGTTATTTATTTACAAAAATGTCCTTCATGTGAAAAGTAATGGATAAAAAAAGTTTAAAGAGATATCTTTGTCATTTACTTATTTTATCCCGAAATAAGTTATTTCGAGATTACTATATCATTCAAGGGAAGGAATAACTTATCCCGCTACTAATTACTTCCTCCGTTCCTATTTAGTTGTCCACTTTAGAAATGACACACATATTAAGAAAATAATTAATGACGTAGTGAGTTTACTATATTACCCCCATTAATTATGAAGTGGATAAATAGTTTTACATTTTTCAAAGTAATTAGTCATTTACTTGAGGGTATAATAGGTAAAAAAATGTCCTGATTTGTTACAAGTAATTAACACTACAAGAAAATGTGAATTATATGGAGAATTTTCTTAGAATTAGTATGAAAATTTGCAGGGAATAAGTTTTGTACGAATTTTCGTACTTAATCCCCAAGAAAATTCTCATATAACTCGTAGTTTTTTTTGTAGTGTAGCTATAACTATAAAAGAAAAAGCGGACAAATAAATAAGGACGAAACAAAAATAATTAAGATTAATTTTGAGATAAGTTATCTGAAACTTGCCAATATAATAACAAATTAAATAATATTTATTTTTGTGTTCAAACGTTATGGAAGTTTGAAGTATTGTTATTCTAACAAAGGTATCAGATTTATCTCGGGAAGAAAAAATTATACACTTCAAAAAATTGTGAATTGTGAGAGAATTAAATTACAAGAATATATGATTTTATTTATGACTTCGGAATAATTATTGTTTTTTTTTTGTTTAAAAATAACTATTTACTTTTTCTATCTACATATATCAAGTTTTGATTTTTATTTTTCTCATAAAGAATAATGAATAAGTAGTTTAAGGAATTTAATTTTTATATTTTTTATGGTACTATTTTATTTTTAAAGGCTAAAATTCTCGTGATTATCTATAATCATTTTGAATATTAAAGTCTTCATGCTTCTACCCGTATAGAACAAACTAGAAATGGGTAACTCGTGCACTGACGGGCCAATCATTATTAGTAATTTTTAGTAAAAATTTAAGGAATCCCATAGTGTAATTCAATAATTACACTCTATTCTGATAAATTTAGTATTTACTAAAAATCCCTTAAAATTTTTGTGCCGTGATACTTTAGACTCTAGTGATACATGATAAATGATACATGGTAAGTTTAAACTGTTAAGAAAAAAATGGGGAAAAAACGGTACATTTAAACTTGTTAACTAAAATAGCTTAATTTACGGTAACAGATCATTAATCAGTATTAAATTAGCACGTAATTGGATATTAATTTCAAATTTTGAAAATCAAAGATTATATCATCTATTTTGAATAAATTTTTTATGAACAATCTGTTAAACTTCGAACTGCAGTAATTTTATTGTTGTTATTGTGGATGTTTCATGATGAATACATCAATTTTGATGAGACATTCCGGAATTTGGGTGATACACAACAAATTCCTGTGTCAATGCATCGTCTAAAACACTATACACACTGATTCAAAATGTATCAGCAAGCACACTTGATGAATTCAAAATGTATCAATGCATCATCTAAAACACTGTACACACTTGATGGGTTCAAAATGTATCAGCAAGCACACTGATTCAAAATGTATCAGCAAACACTTCATGTATCAATGCATCGTCTAAAACAGTACAGACTGATTCAAAATGTATCAGCAAGCACACTTGATGGCGCAGTTATTGAAATTAATCACTGATACATGATAAAAAATTTCAAAAACCCTTGATACATAGGAAATCATATGATACACATCTAATTCATGTATCAAATCATAGACTAAACATTATAATCCACTTAGTACTTATGTATTAAACCTATTGTCTGATACATGATAATAATTTTCATAATTTTTTGATACATATTGGATTCCTAAAAATTTTTACTAATTTCAACAACAATTTTAAAATAAGTATAAAATACAAACCCGAAACAATGTAGGCCTGACAACAATATTTGCTGCTTCTTTTTTCTTTTTTTGTTGTATTTTGACAATCTTTGATTTTGATGTTTCGCCAGAGTCTTTGTTTGAATCCTTCTGAAGATTCATAGGATCATGAAAAACTTTTTTTTATTTTCTTTCCAATTTTCATCGTCGGAATCATATATCCTTCTATTAATTAACGGATCCATTACTATGATGTAATAGAACAATTAACCAAAACAAAAAAAAGGAAGAAAAGAAGAACTGATGATGGAATAATAAGAAAAAGAAGAAACCAATAACAGATGCTGGGTTAAGAAGAAGAAAGACGATGATGGAGTAAGAAGAATTGAAGACGTGATGGAGTAAGAAGAACAATAAGAACTAGAGAGAAATTGTGCAGTTTTTTGAAATTTCAAATTTTTTGAATTTTGAAATTCAAAATTTCAAAATTGGGTGTTTTAATTAAAATTAATTAAAATTAATAATTCAAAATCCAAAAACTGATTTAGAAGATTGAGTGTTTTAGTGGAGAAAAAATAGACATTATATTGGGGGATTGTGTATTATAGGAGAGAGAATGTTATGTATCTATACACTTCTACTAAAATTTAAAAAAAGGGAATTATGTAATATTTAAAAAAAGAAGAAAATTAGAGAATATAAAACTTATAGTTGTGTATTTAAGTTATTTTTATAAAAAAAAAAGCATTACATATTTGGCTATATATATAAGCTTGAAAAAAGTGGCTACCTGTGCAATACATCAAAATTTGGGTAGCCCATAACCCGTCCGAAGTTTAGCCCGAAATCCGAATCTATAGGTAAGTGAGTAGTCATTTTCTGTTTTTATTTTTTCTTAGCTCTTTCTCTCTCTGAATAATCTTCCTTGTTCATCTGTTAATAATCCAGATCCATTTCTCTTTGATCTGAGAAAAAAAATAGTACAATAAAATGGAAGCTTTTTACTTTCTGGTGTTTGGAGCATTGTCAGCTGTAGTAGCTGCATTGGAGCTCAGCAAAACAAGCAAAGATCGGATTACTACCACACCTGCTTTCAATTCTTTCAAGAACAATTACATCCTTGTCTATTCACTCATGATGGGTATTTCTATTTATTTATTTTTTACCTTTCAAATCATAATGCATTAATCAGTTGTAAAAATTCCGCGCTTGATTTGATAAAGATTGCATTTTTTTGTTCTGATCCAACAATCCAATGTGATAATGTAGTTTGTTTACTTGAATTCTTGATTGGGATATGTTTATTGGTCTAAATTCAGAATGATGTTAGTGGTTTCAGAGAACATGTAATCTTGAATTGAAGTAGCAGTAGTTAGGGAAGAAGAAATGGATTGACATAGATGACAAAATAAGGTAAAAGCTTTAAGCTAGAGATCATAAAAGTAATTTTTCTTGGTTTTTCCGATGGCTAATTCAAGCTACCCTGTAGACATATCTGATGGCACTAGTCTAGTACATGTAGTAAAGTGAGATGCTGTTTAGGTTAAAAGGGCGTGCTTAGTGGAGGGAAATGAAGGGGCAGAAGCAACATGGACGAGGGAGAGAGTTAGTTTGGGCAGAGTGGGAGGTGGAAACGGATAATTAAGTGGATGAGAGGCGTGAGTTGATGGTGTCAGTTGGGAAGGAAGGACGGGTTTCTTCAGTTTCTCTTTTTCTGAGAATGGTATCATGAAGAAAAAGATAACATTATAAATTATGAAAGTGAGAAATAGATGGAAAAAAGAGGAACTAATATGAATTTACTAAATGTGCCAATGCCAGCAAATTAAAGGTTTTCTTCTTATTTTTTGAGAAGATTTTATTGATAGTTGGACTATAGAACGACTAAAGTTGGAGGATTGCATAGATCAAAAATAAAATTCTCGCTTTATCGTCTGTAATCTTATGTTTGTTCTACTCTCTTTTGTCTCATGTCTCTTTTGATAACATATGACAAGATTTTGTCATGCATACTAGTTGTTTTTGGTAGTATAAGTAGTCTCTGTCTTAAGATTATACATTGAAGCGCGAAAATTCCACCGAATAGAGATGTACGTCTGAGTTATGTGTTTGCTTAATTGCTTATCTTTGTAGTAACTCTTGTGCACATTACGCTGTACCGTAGATCATCCATCACTCTGATTTTTTTTATTTTACTGTCAAATTGGTTTTCAACTGATATCTGATATCATTTTCTCGCAATAGCTGGTGATTGGTTGCAGGGTCCTTATGTCTACTACCTATACACAACATATGGATATGGGAAGGGTGATATTGGCCATCTTTTTATTGCTGGCTTTGGATCTTCCATGCTGTTCGGGACAATTGTAGGATCCTTGGCAGACAAACAGTATGCCTGCTATATCTTAATGTTGAATGGTCTTCTTTTTATTTTGGATATGTTACATTCACACTCAAACTTTTTTTAGGGGTCGAAAGCGGGCTTGTGTCACATACTGCATCACTTATATTTTGAGCTGTATTACCAAACATTCTCCTCAGTACAAAATCTTGATGGTGGGCCGTATATTAGGAGGAATTGCCACTTCTCTCCTATTCTCATCCTTTGAGTCTTGGCTTGTTGCAGAGCATAATAAGGTGCTTAAATTATTCTATTATGACTTCAAAGGTTCAAATTGCCTTGGTGTTCTATTGAGATCGTACGATATCGACAAATTCTTCTATTAATTATTACAGTACTATTTTGATGTTAGGGAGTTTTTAATAATAAAAAGCTTTATTTTCATTCTTGAGAAATAAATCAGCAATATGTTCTTCCTTAATTTTATTTTCTTCCTTGATTTTTTGTATCCTATCTTGCAGAGGGCCTTTGATCAACAATGGCTATCATTAACATTCTCAAAAGCAATATTTCTTGGCAATGGTCTTGTGGCTATTTTGGCTGGGCTTTTTGGAAATGTTCTTGTGGACACACTAAATCTGGGTCCCGTTTCTCCTTTTGATGCTGCTTCGTGTTTCCTTGCTATTGGTATGGCCATTATACTGTCATCTTGGACTGAGAATTATGGTGATACTTCAGAAAACAAAGACTTAATTACCCAATTCAAGGGTGCTGCTGTGGCAATTGCTTCTGGTAATTTTCAAAGCTTTACTCTTTGCTCCTTCTTCTAACCTGTTCATCTATGCAGAGAAGTAGATCATGTTGTGTTTTAGTAAAAGAAAAAAGAGATTATAATACAAAACGGAGAGACTTTTATGATTCCTCATGTGCATGTCCTTAGTACTGCAAAATTTCAATACAATGCAGCTTTTCAAAATTATCCGACCCATCTGCAGTTGGTTACAATCTTATTCAACTTTTCTGTGTTATTTGAAGGTTTTCTAATAAACATATTACAAATTGAATAACTTTATTTTGCTTTGTAATGTATTTGTGAGGCTTCTCTAACAGTTCTTCTCATATGTAATCAGATGAGAAAATTGCATTGTTGGGTGCTATACAGTCACTATTTGAGGGTTCAATGTATACTTTTGTGTTTCTCTGGACTCCTGCTCTGAGCCCTAATTCAGAGGATATTCCTCATGGCTTCATCTTTGCGACTTTCATGTTATCTTCCATGTTGGGCAGCTCCCTTGCATCTCGATTACTAGCTCGCTCATCTCTCAAAGTCGAAAGCTATATGCAGATTGTTTTTGCAGTATCTGCTGTCTGTCTCTTTATCCCTGTCTTGACAAGTGTAAGGAAGATAGGGGCTGATTTTATCAAATGTGTAACTGTGCAGGTGTTGTAATTCTATTGTTTCTCACTAAATCCACTTATTTTTCACCTTAAACAGTTCTTGGTGACACCTTCTACTGAAAAAGGTGGAGGCATTACTTTCTCTGGCTGCATTCAGCTTCTTGGTTTTTGTGCATTTGAGGCTTGTGTCGGAATATTTTGGCCTTCTATAATGAAAATGAGGTCCCAATACATTCCTGAAGAGGCTAGAAGCACAATCATGAACTTTTTCCGTATTCCTCTCAATATCTTCGTGTGCGTTGTGTTGTACAATGTGAGTTATCTTTCCCAATTATTACACCAACCAAAGTAAAACAGGAGTATCAAAATTCACCAATGAACTGGGATCCAAGGAATTGTTCTTCTAATGTTTACTAATCAAATTTTCTCTTATTCAGGTCGACTCATTTCCAATTACTGTTATGTTCGGCATGTGCTCAATTTTCCTCTTTCTGGCATCAGTCTTGCAGAAACGCCTCTCTGCTGTTGTTGAAAAGTCAAGTAAGAATTGTTTCCCATTAATTTTTCAAGTCCTTACTCTGAGTTTGAGAGAAATGTTTGCCCAATGAATGATTCATCACTGGAGATACGAGATCATGTGACAAATAGTTAAACTCTGTTATGTTAATATAGTTTTGGAGCCCAATATTTCTTCCGTGGAAAAGCCTCTTGCAGAACTGCAAGGTAAGGCTTTGTACAATAGAGCATTGTGGTCCTGCCTTTCCTTGGACCACGAGCATAGCAGGAGCTTAATGCACCATGCTGCCCCTTTAATATTTTCTTCTGTACAAGGCTCAACTGTGTCTTAGATTCATTCAGCTCGAAAAATTGATAGTTGACACTGATATATGATTTTTCCTTGGTTGATGCATTTGCAGGACCTCAAGATTGGGCAACACACAAGGAGAGAGAAATGGAAACTGCACCTCTAAATGCCTGAGTTGATGAAGTTTCTGGGACGCGTTAATTCAGCGAGACCATGCAGCAGAAAACAACTATCAGTTTTCTATTCAAAATATCAATAGGTAAATAGAGAGCTATTTATGAACTACAACACAACACACCTGTGGTTATTTCTCATCAGAAGGATATGAAGAAGTTACCTTCATTACAGCATGAAAATAGGGGTGGGTATCCTTCTATCAATATGTGAAAGCTGATGCAGAGTTGCTGCTACACTGCATGTTTTCTTGATAATGTAAACGCATATTTGCCAGTTTTTGGAATTTATTTTAATTCATTTATTAGTTTATCTCTCATATGTTGAGGACAACGTTTTTGCAGTCATATTATATTTACTATGAATAATACTCTTTTTTTATTTTATCTTGGTATAGAAATACTCCTGGCTAAAATTTTATAGCTATTTCATTTACAATAAGAACATACATAGTTCGTCTAATCCCTCCCACAAGAATAAACTATATCGAAGGGGAGCGAAAATCACTTAACTGGGGTCGTTTGGTGTGAGGTGTAAATTAATAATCCCGAGAGTGTCTTGTTTGGTTGTCATGTTTGGATAACTTATCCCACCTTTTATACCATAGTCATGAGATAAGTTATCTCATATACATGGTGGGATAAGTTATCCCTGGATACCTTGTTTCCAACCAAACGACCCCCGATAAAAGGTTGGTCACTTGTCCACCCTAGTCAAGTGCAAAAAACACAGTAGAATCACGCGATGCACATTACTTTTGTGCATTCTGGCAGAAGGAAAGAAAGAGCAGCGACAGGGTCTAGTTTAGATTTGACGGTTTGCAACATGGAAGTAGGAAAAAAAACAATTTCGGCATTCGCAACATATAGGTTAATTCATTTGGATCGGTTAGTTTCTGTCTTTAGGTTCGGTGGGTGGATAATCAGATGGCTAGCTGACGTAGAAAGACATAGAAAATAAGATGGCTAGCTGACGTAGAAAGACATAGAAAATCATATGGCCTTTTAGATCTCATCTGTTATTCCAAATGTGTTAGTAATCATTTATAATGGGTGATAAGCATGAGAGGATCTTGTGGTTAAGATTCATTGGCCGAGAAGGTTTGCAATTTACGTGCTATGGTGAAGTGAAAGATCGTGATGAAGCAACTGACAATAACATTAACCAAAGGTTTAGGTGAGTTTGTCTATTGAACGAGTCCACAATATAGGTCCCTAAAGGCAGACCAAACTCTGCAACTTAACAAAAAAACAATCAATGATGCAGCAAAAAGAAAATGGTAATGTGCTTTATTTTAAGATCAAATATATGTTGACTTTCACCAATGTTTAATTAGAAGTGGATCTTTGGGATCCCCAGGGTCTATGTAAAAATGCAAGACAACATCCTATGCTTTTTCTTTTGGTTCTTGTGTTGACTGAGATAAGTTTACTCTTAACTAAGAAAATGAAATGAAATAAAATAAATAATTGCAAAGGGCACATGGTGACATGTTTTGTATAAAATAAACTAAACTAAAATTATATGTGCATACTGAAAAACCATATGGTCCTTTCTAATCCCATGTTTAGCTGCATCCAGTGCTTCTTTGTCCAACTGTCCATGTGACATTGTTGTTTATAACAACAATTGACCCTACACAACACAACCTCAAACTTTCATTTGTTCTTTTCCTTCACATCCCCTTTTGCCCTTTTGACGGTGAACACCTTGATATGCAATTACATGTTATTATACAATTATATACATTTATTGGTCCAATAAATCAATAATAGTATTATATGATAAAATTCGTTTGAATAATTTTTTTACGTCGAGCATGAATATTTTTTGTAAGATTCAAAATTATGGATTTTTTTATTAAGTATAAACATTCGAGTCAAATTTTATATTTAAAAAAGAAATTAAAATCACAATTTGGAATTTAAAATTTTACTTGTCGAAGAATTTGAAGTCGAAATTTTACATAAATGAGCACTGATTTGAAATAGACTTTCTGTTCTCCTTAGCCCTTATCCATACCATTCTTGATTTCCTCCGGTTCAATAGGTCGATTTCCCTCTACTCAGTGACTAGTCAAGCTATGGAACTAGGTATACATCGTCACGTCAAGACTCTCTTTCAGAAGTGAGATACCAACTTTCACAAGAGGAAAATATCACTTCATTATGTCAATGTTCATTCAGCTAGAAATTCCATACGAGAAAAAAAACGTAACTTAAGATCGACATGAATCATCGATTAAACTAATCTAATGAAAAAGCATTGTTCACGTTCCTAATTGCAATAAAAACTTTTTCCTTCTAATATACTAATTTGTGCATCTTCTCTTTGGTACTCATCTTTAGTAAAGGAAAAATAAGAGCAATCTATCAAATGATTGTTATAAAAGAAGGATAAGAGCAATCGACCGAATGACTTGTTATTCCAATTATAATTCCTCCATAGAAGTAGACTCCCTAATCCTATGTTCAAATGCCTATCAAGTAGGAGTATTATATTATGGAAAGGATAAAGGGCATTCTAGTAAATATACTCTTTGTGTTCCACTGGGTGAACCAAATCAGTATTATAGCTACCATTTCTCTCTTCTAATATTTAGTGACTCAATTTTGACAAAAAGAAGAAAAAAGAAAAGCTAAAGAGAGGAGAAGCTATGGCTACTCTTAGAATTCCAAGAAAATACCAATCTTTGATCGTTCTTTTTCAGTTCTTTCTGTTAATACAAATCCAATTAGTGTTGTGTTATCAATACAAAGTTGGAGATTTAAATGCTTGGAATATACCCTCTTCTGCAAATAAAGATGTCTATCTCAAATGGTCCAAGAATCACATCTTCAAGCTTGGAGATTCAATCTGTAAATCTACATTTCTTGCTCAGATCTTCAAGATTTTACCATTTTTTGATACCCTTTGTAAAAATATTCAACCCCATCAATCTACTTTCTTGAATTAATTTATTTATTTTTTTGCAGTGTTTTTGTACCCACCAAGTGAAGATTCAGTAATACAGGTAACAAAACAGAATTACAACAGTTGCAACCTTAAAAATCCAATCTTGTACATGAACAATGGGAATTCTCTGTTTAACATTACAAGACCTGGAGAGTTTTACTTCACAAGTGGAGCAGAAGGGCATTGTGAGAAGTTGCAGAAACTTCATATTTCAATTGGAGGTGGAAATGGAACAAGTTATGATGAAGCAGATTCACCTGCTTTTGCTCCATCACCTTCTTACACTAATGTTTTTGGTTCAATTCCTGTCCAATCTTCTAATTCAACCTCTGCTTCGTCTTCTGGGAAAGTTGAAATCTCTGTTTTTGCTGCTGTTGGATTGCTCTTTCTTACTCTGTTTATAGGAAGCACTATTCTTTAGAAAACAGGACAGGGCATTTTGGATTTTGGGTTTTGGAGATTCCACTCATATCTTTTTGTGTATTGAGGCATTATTTATTTTTTACTTTTCATGTTGTTAAATTTGTGAAAGAGTTCATTCATTATGATTATAAGTTTCTTGATGGAGCTTACCAATTTGCCTTTGAGCAAAATTACTGAATTTCTTGTGTAATATTTTGGTAGCCATAGTGTCATCACAAAGGTTTCAAAAAATAAAAGATATATTGTTAGGATTTAAACTTCAAACCTCAAAACAAATTTTGAACAGCTAATTTATATCTATCGAGTAATTCTTTTTACTGAAGAAGTTCAGATAAATAACCTGATAAAGGAGTTATTGTTCAATCAACATTCCACCAAATCAAAGTACAGTTCGGAAGATTGAGCAACAGCTCATAATTAAGGTAACATTTAATTCTCACTTTATCTTTTATTTTATTTTTTCCTTTATTCTCAACGAGTAACCCCCACAGAAACTAAAATAGAATAAAGTAAAACACTCAATTAAATTAATATTAAAAATTACTAATATATATCAATTTAAAACAAAGCGGAGGTATAGCACCAAAGAGAAAAAAGGCCCACAATTTGAGGATTTCAAGACTTTCCTCTTTTGAGAGAAAAGAAAAAGATAGCATTGGTTTAATAGTATAACTCAAATAGACAAGTAAACATTTGAGCCCACTATTAATATTATATGTAACATATGCATGCTAGCTGGAGCCAGCATTTCACCGACAACACCTATGCTATTCCTCGTGAAAAAGGGTAGTTCATTTAAATATCTTCATTAAAAAAATCATTCCCCAATTCCGACTAAAATTGAATCGCACACTGTAAAACCGGTGGTACTCCCAATATCTTCATTAAACAGTGTGTGTTCTGATAAGAACTAAGATATTAACACTAAATGCATGTCATTAAATAAAATTTTACTGACTCGTGTATGTTGAGATCATTCTTGAGCTATAATGGTAGATTACATTGCAACCAAAAATTTGGGTCATCCATTCACTAAGTGGACCAAGAGATATATGTGTGCTTACAAGTTACATGTAAAACACCCACTACCTGTACTTCGAGGAAACAACAAAGAAAGGTAGCAGTACGTTATATCAACTATTATACTTGAGGGGACTACTGTAAGGCTGCTTTTTGATGGTTAACAGTGACTTGTCCGGAAGCCTGAGAATCTTGATGGAAGTAGTACTCCACATCCACCTGCAAAATCTTGTGGACAGGTAGAAACAGTACAGGGATAAATAACTAGTTCTATGACAAAGTTCTTAGCTAGTCATCTCCACAATCACGGTTTACTGGTTTTCCTTCAGTTGCATAGGCTGCTGCATCTGGAGGTGTAGCCTCAGTGACCTGTGTCCCTGCAGCCTTTAATTCACCTCCAGCAAATGTATTCCTTATTTGATTAGAACTTGAATCTACTTCCATAGCAGATGGCCTAGGAGGTGATGCAGGTTGCACCTCCACATCTGGATATGCAGCCTTGAACCGCGCCCTAAGTCCTTCATCAACCAATCGTACCCCTTGTAGTTGGTTTCCAAGTGACATCCACCTGATACATATATGGATCGTTACACTGACAATTCATCTTAACTGAAGGGATATCAAGAATATGAAGACATTAATTTTTTTCACTAGGAGTGGTGTCTAATTATGTCTTACTCTTCACTAATAAAAAGATTTTCAGGATTTTTCTGTTTTTCCAACAACGAAAAAACATAAAAAAATCAGGGAGAGGAGGATTAATTAGTATTCCGCTAAATATGGACATATTGTCAAGCTTTAATTATTGAAATTGAAAAAAGAACAGAGTATCTTGAAATTGTACTAGTAATTTTTGAATCACTTAAGAGTAGGATCATAATAGTATGTTCTAAGATATCATAAGGAACAAGTTGTTAAACCAAGAAAATAAATTATTAGAAGTTCAAAGCCCATAACAATTCCCTCTATATGTGAACGCAGAGGTGCAACATTCTTAAAAATCATGTCTAATAGACTCATGCTTGAAGATCTACAAGTAGATCAAGAATGCAGTCTATTTTTTCAGAGCTCACATTTTCACTCCTTTTGTAATTAACACATCTTCTTGATGCCTTTAATGATATTTCATTTCATCAGAAAGAAAATAGATCAAGAATGCATACCCGCCATGAACATTGTGCATCCGAGCAAATAACTCCAGCTTTCTTGTCCTTGGACTAATTCTTTCGAGCAAGGGGTACATCTAATATGTCAAAACAGAAGCATAGTCATGTATATAACCCAAGAGCACAGGTCAAAGAATCAACCAAAATAAGAATAGATGCTAAAGTACTAACATAGAATCACAACAATTAAACTTAACCCAACACTAAAATGATATTACAGACGTTTAAAAAAATAAGGTTATTGCATGAGCACCAACAAATGTGCATTGCTTAGAAGCTTTCAGTTTCTAGATCTTGTTTCTTTTCATTCTTTTCCCAAAAGAAGAACATAATCAAGTTTTTCTCACCTCATCTGGCTTACGACTTGTTTCCCGAACCTCTGCTACTATGACATCAGTATCAATATTCCTGTTCACCTCTGGATTTCCCTTTATTCCAACAAGGCAATGTTCCTTGCTGTGATTGAGCCAATGGCCTGTCCGTCCAGTTCTGATGATTCGCTGAAGTTGATTGGTCTTAACCCAAATAATCTCCTCAACACGCTTGTAACCCCAAAGCTCTAGACTGCAAGAACCATATCAATATCACGGAACTTAGCACTCATAACCTCTTCTATTCCTGAACATGAATTATATAATTTTGAAAACACAACACCAACTAGAACAAGTCAAATGTTTAACTTCGCCACCAATCAGTACAAGTCAAGTCTGCCCCAAGGTTAACGACACAAGCTTCTAATGTTTTTTTCTACATACAGACTTCTATAATGTTTGTTTCAATAATTTGTAAAAAAATTCAGCCCTGCCTATTCTGCAGATAACAATTAACAAGTCATAGTTCAGGCTCTCTTTGTGTAATATATTTTCTGGATGAGGTAAAAGTATCATTATAGATATATAGCAAACACTAAGCCCATCACCTGACTGAAACAACTCTGCAAAAGATGGTAAACATCACAAGATTGCCATAATGCACCAAAGTAAGGAACAAACAGTTAGACAGAGCCAAAGAGCAAGATGTTTTCAAAGTCTAGAAGCTTAATATTCCAAAAACACATATTATATCAATCATTATCATCTGTGCGCAAATGAAAGAACCAAGATTGAGCAAGACCAAAGTGAAGTATACATTTAAGGGGTTGTTTGGTTCAGAGATGGGTTATGCAGCAATTAGTAAATGCAGAGATAAGTAAAGTAGGGATTATTTCTTGTTGAATGTTTGGCTTGATATATTATTATTTTCTTTTTGGATAAATCAAGTAATCTCTAACTTGTTCCAAACTGTTAAATTATTGAAGTGCATGACCATATATTTTTAAAAGCTTAAGAAGAGAGGAGACAATTGTATTGTTTAGGTTCGCAACACACTTCCTCGCATAATTAAGCTGACAATTAACATGATCAAAAACTCTTTTGGGAGGATACGTAGTTAAGAGGTATTTCTCACACTGAGGAGTTATTGCTAGGAGGAGATTCCAATTGTCACATTGGGGTATTGCATGTGTATTAAGTTTGAGGAGGCTAAAGGGACGATTCACAATACGAGAGGGGGAACAGCAACCAAGTCAAATGAGATTAGTGTAGAATTCTGGAAGATCTTAGGCAAAGCGGGTTTGGAGTGGCTAACTAGGTTTTTTAATGTTTTTTTCACAATGACTACAAAGCGCGAAGAATGGAGGTGTAGCATAATGATCCCCTTATACAAGAACAAGGAAGAAACCTGAAATTGCAACTACCCAGGTAAGGAAGTTTGGGAGAGAGTGATCACGACGAGGACGAGAAGGAATATGTATTTTCGAGAATCAATTCGGATTCATGTCGGGGCAATCGACAACACAAGTGATTCACCGTTTGAGGAGATCGTTCAAGCAATATAGGGACAGAAAAAGAGACCTACATATAGTGTTCATCAACCTAGAAAAGGCATGCAACAAACTCCCGAGTGGTTGATAGGCTGGCTTTGATGTATGGGCTAGAGGGTTGACTAGTTAAGAACTAGCAAATCCAAAATATAAAGGTAGCAAAAATGAGAAAGTTTAGATGGATGTGTTAGCATACTAGAAGAGACGAGATTATAAATGAAGATATATGGGGCAGGGTGGGAGTAACCATCATGACGGACAAAATGCGAGAAGCGAGGCTAATATTATTCGGGCTTTAGCATGTAAAGAGGGAGGAGCATAGATGTTATCGAGAGATGTTAAGAGGTTGGCGGTAATAGGTTTTGAGGAGAGATCAAGGGAGACCGAGGAAAAATTGGAGAGAGAGTGATTGACAAGAGATGACACATCTTCAGCACACTGAGGACATGACCCTACATAGTAGAGCATGCAGGTCGAGGATTAGAATAGATGATTAGTAGATAGTAAAGAATCTTCACTCTTCACAGTGGTAGAGTAGGGTTCTAGGTTGGAGCATTTATCAATTTCCTTACCAATATTACTACTTTATGCTAGCATTGTCTTATGCTTCCACACTGTTACTACTGCTGTTTCTTTTATTAGTGTCATCCTTAATTATTTGTATTGTTAGTACTTTTTTACTTCAAGTCGTTTGTCATAGCTTTTACTATTGCATACTTTTTTAAACCATTTTTCCTGAAAACAAATATCTTGAGCTGAGGGTCTATCCCGCAAAGGTAGGGATAAGGTATTCGTACACTCACCCCCTCCCCACCTCCCAGACCCCACTTGTGGAAAAAACTACTGGATATGTTGTTGAGAGTGTACCTCATTGTTTTGGGAAGCGAGAAGCGGAAAAAAGCGACGAGGGCTTGCTTCACAGAAGCGAGAAGCGTGAAGCGAAGCGCGCGCTTTTTTTTTAAAAAGCGACATTTAGTATAAAAATAAAAAAAATATTAAATAACTAAATAGAGGTAATATAGTCTTAGATTAAAAGAAATTACATAGGCAAAAATACTCATAAGTCATAACATATAAAGCAAAAAATCAAAAACATAGTTAAATCACAAAGATCCAAACTCCTATTCTTCAACAAGGCTGCTAGACTGATCACAAAATAAAATTAAAAAAAAAAGCAAAAGAATTGAAAAAAAAAACAGAGGAGGCAGCAGTCTCTAATTAGAAATAGAGCAGGCAGCAGAGATGAAGAAAAGAAGAGAAGAAGAAGAAGAAAAAACTAGAGTAGTCAAAACTCAGAGAGATGAAGAGATGAAGCACAGGCGAAGATTGTATATTTCAGGAGAAAAGAAACTCATAGAGATGAACTAATAAACATTAGCTAAAAAAGAGATGAACAAAAAGTTACATGCAGTCGCGGTTGAGGTTGAAGAGAGAGGCAGCCTCAGTCGAGATCGTCAGGAGAGAAAGAAGGGAAAGAAGTATTGTGAAAGAAGAGCCGCGACGAGAAAAGAAGGGAAAGAGTCGTGAGGAGAGAGAAGGTTATATTTCAGATTTTTTTTAAAAAAAACCTAATTTAAAAAAAAAAACCCTAATTGTCGCTTTTTTTATAAAAAGCGCGCTTTATTGCGCTTTTGCCTTAGGGTCGCTTCTCGCTTCTTCATCTGAAGCGAGAGCTTTTTTCAGATCGCCTCGCCTCAAGATAAAAAAGCGCACAAGGGTCGCCTCGCTTTGAAGCGCGCTTTTCTGCGCTTTTCACAACACTGGTGTACCTACACATTTATGGACCCCATTTTGTATTTTTTTATACTAGATATGAGATACTACCCACCCTCTTGTACGTGTAAATTGATTTTGGCGTTCACTGTAGACTAATGTTGAATTATGTGTGAGAACAGGTTTGCCAAAGATGGGTTGTGATATCATGTTAACTAATTGAAACGCATGAACATCTCATCTAAAAGTTTAAGTTGGTTAATAACCTTAGGGACCAAGGTTCAAATCCCCGAGACAAAAAATAATAATACTCCCTCCGTCCTACTTTATGTGAGGTAGTTTGACAGGGCACGAAATTTAAGAAAGAAAGGAAGACTTTTAAAACTTGTGGTCCAAATGAATGATAGAAATTTGTGTGGCTGTAAATCATTTCATTAAGGGTAAAATAGACATTTCATAGTTAGATTGTTACTTAATATAGAAATGTGTCATTCATTTTGAGACTGACTAAAGAGAAAAGTAAGTCGCACAAATTGGGACAAGAGGGAGTAGGTTATTTCTTCTTATTTGCCTAAACTTTGGTGAGCAAAGTTAGTCAGCACATGTGCTAAAGCGATATGGCAGGCACCTGGTGGAATATTCTAGGTGCATGCAAACTAGCACAAGAATCACCATTGTAAAAAGAAAAAGGCTCCAAGTTAGTGTAGAGAAACACTTCAATAACCAATAATAACATACCCAGTGTAGTCTCACAAGGTAAGGTCCGGAGAGGATAGAGTGCATGCACACATTAAACCTACTACCCCACAGAGGTAGAGAGGTTGTTTTTGAAAGACCCCCAACTTAGGTAACACGTACCAAAGAACATGCGGAAAAAAAAGATGAAGAAAAACATATAACACATACTAGAGGAAGCATCACAAGGCAATGTAGAGAAACCTAGAATTTATTTATCTTATTTGCAACACAAACAATTGAAAGAAATATAAAAAATGGCTTTTAGAATGTGCTCCATTTCTATAGGATCCCCATTAGTTACATTATTTCAATTACCAAAGGGCTACAAATTATGCTATCAAAAGTAATGATATTCCACAATAATGATAGTCAAGCCACTCACCGATAATAATGGCACTTTACAAGAATGAACTAACTTAAGAAGCACAAACTATCAAAGAGTCTTTTATGTTCTGCAGGACATACTTCAGAATTTATAGATCTAGATCAGGTTGTATGAGTCTACTCTTTGTTATAATCTAGCAAATAAGATGTTTTATAAACTAGCACTGAGAGAAGAACTCTTTATTTTAAAAGAAAAAAAAAACAGTGAGAGAAGAGCTCTAACCATTCCCGTCCAAGCTCCATTGCGCGTCCGGTGACCCAAAGGAATATAAGACCATCAGTTTGCAGTGCCGGGACATTTAAAGTGCGCATTTCATCATCAGCCATTGTCCCATAAGGCAATTCCATATGAATATCCCATGGTGGATCAGCCATTATAACTCCAAACTGCCCTAAAATATCCATTCTAAATGACCGTATGTCACAATTAATCCATTGTGGTTCACCAAGCTCTACTTCTGAACAGTAATGAGCACGCTGTGGTTTCAAAGGCTTGGGAGGGGCCAAGGTAGATGCTCCCATCATCAGGGGTGATACATCTGGCGTCGAGTCAAGCTCATAATGTACATACTTGCATGTCTGCGAATTAAATGAGTGTAAGTAATATGTATTTCCAGAAGATATAACCAAATCCTTGTGTAAACAATATAGATAGGGAAATCACCTTCATGTGACGGCAAGTATCAAGAAAAGAGCAATCACCCAAGTTGACATCAGTATGCACAGCAATTATTCGCCGAAAATGAACCTAAAAATGCATCATAATAAAGTTACCATATCCCTCCAAAAATAAAGGTAATGATTAACTAGTGCTTTAAAAATGAAAAAAAAAAAACAAAAATATGTCAAGATCCATAGGGTTTGAAGTGAAAAGCAAGAAAATAAGTGCACGTTTTTTAAAGTGAAGTGCACAGTTCACAGAAAACTAAAATCATACATATATGAATTTAGTATAATGATAATCAAAATTCAATAAAATAACTGATTTTGACATCCGATATGCAACAATGTTGATTTAATCCAACTCCTCAAAGTTGAGAATCAAAGAATAAACTATTTCTTGTTGGGTCACTTTATGCAGACTGTTTGAAGCACACATAACAGAAACACATAGATTGGCCCATGAAGCAACGACCCCTCGCTTTGCATCATTTTAATCGACAAAGCAATAACTTTCAATAACATTGTGATTAACACCGTCTACAATCTTCATTATTGGTTCGGAGTACTATCTATGTTCAAAACAAATGGTAACAACTTAAAAGCTTCGAGTGTCATAAGATACTTAACACAATGATACCAGAAATCACTTGATCTAACCTTATCACAAGCAATGTAGGAACCAGCTTGGCGTCGACAATCTTCCTTTGTTAAAGCTGAACAATATTCCTTCACCTGGGAACCACCTTTGCTTTTGAACTAAAATACAATTTGAATAAAAAGGTATCAATTACTATGAAAAAATACACTACAAAAGCTTTAGCAAAGAAACAAGAGACGAGAAAACATGTGAAGCATAATAACAAACAAAATTCAAACAACAACGATAGAGGACCCATACAACTAAAAATGCAAAAAAGACAAAGTTAGAGCAAAGAAGAAATTAATTTGGCAGACCGCAATGGAAGTAGAAATATGAAATAGTTGTGACTAAGCAAATTTCACTTATTTCCGTAATTGCATTGTAGCAAAGATGCGTCTTTACCTCCACAAAGGTAAGAAAGGTCTGACTACATCCTACCCTCCCCAAACCCCTATGGTTATGTTGTTGCATTGTACCAAAAAAAAATACAAAAAGTAATCAGTTCATTATATCTGCGAGGAGAAATTATCAAACAGAAAGTTTTTGAATGGGGAACAGAAAATTGTGATGGTGGGGATTGTCCAATACCTTTGCAGCGACGGCAGATTCCTTTGCAGTGGGACGATGAATAAGGTCCAATAACTCCTCTCCGGTTTTCGATTTCTGCATTTCCTTAAAACTTTTCTTATTCAACATTTTCTCTAAATCCTTCAACTCATCTTCTTCTGACCTAGGTTTTAAAGCAATAGAATTCCCTCCTCCTCCTATTTGCCCATTTGGTCCCATTGGTGGTCTATGCATAGGAGGTGGAACACCAACACCTCTCGGCATCCCCATCATACCCACCATTCCTCTATGCCCTCCTCTTGGACCGCCCATATTCCCGGGAAACATAGCTGTCATCCCCTGCATATGTGGATGCTCCCACATTTCACTCATTCCCCTTCCCATTCCAAAAGCACCTCCATTATCAATCCCTCTTTTTATTATTTCCTGATTATTCCGGTTTCCTCCACCAACACTTCCCTCATTCTGCTTACTTTCCGGCAATTCTTTCAATAGCCTAGTTCTATCAATATTCAACACCATAATCCTAGATTTCCCGCTAACCACAAAATTCTCCAATTCTACACAACCATTATCCTCCGCCATCGATTTCAATGCCATTTCCACTGCTACTATCGCCCCCGACTCCCCTCCGAGCTCCCTAATCGCTGCCTTTTCAGCAGCCGTATGCGACTGATCATTCTCTAACTTCCTTAACAAAGTAGACGAATCAATAGCAGTAAACGGCACTCTCTCTAACAAACAAACTGCAACCATCGCCCTTACAACCGACAAAGGTCCTCCACATTCATCAATTACCATTTTCTCCTTCTCACTACCACTTCTAGAAAGTTCTGAAACACGTTTACCAGAAGAGGAATTGATCTTTGGGACGAGTAAATTAGGGTTATGGTTGGGGGCATTAGGGAGTGGGCTGGGTAAAGGGGTGAAGGGTTTTCCATTGAAGGATGAAATGGTCTTAAGAGAGAGGTCGAGTGAAGAGACTATATCAGGAACTATGTTTTGCAGTGAGGCGATGAGTTCCAATTGAGCGTTGTGTAGGGTTTGTATACGGGTTTCGTGCTGTTGCCGTAGCTCCTCCACGGCGGCAATTTCATCTGTGCCGTCAGCATGAGTTTCCATCGTTGCTGTTTCTTGAATCTTAGCTGCAGATCGAGAGGTTTATCAGTGGAGGAAGGGTTTTTGTGCGAGGGTTTTTATGTTGAAGGAAAGAGAGGGATATAATATTGCTCTACATACACCTCATCCAATTTCCTTATTACCCGTGGTTCAAAATCGAATCGAAATTAATAATTGAATCACAAAAAAGTTACTATTAATTTATAGATAATGAATTCTTAGTTTAGTGATTTCAGTAATAATTTTGATTTTTTTCTTGTCAAATTATTGATTCTTATCGGTTTGAAATGTTTTCTTAATGGGTCACGATTATCGAATATGATTCACAATTTATTGAGTGACAAATGCTTGAAAATAATTATTTTTTATATTTTCATAATCGCGAATGTGTTGTTTCTAATCCTTTCGAAGTAGACTTATTTTATTTTAAGATGAGCAACATAATATTTTTCAGTTGATTGGGACAAAATAATTGATCAGGCTTATACTTTTAGGGGTCGTATGGTGTAGGGATAACAATAAGTAGTAATGAGATAAGAAAATAGTAATGGAATAAAACTTTTATATCTTGTTTGGTTGTCATGTTCGGAATAACTTATCTCACTATTTATATCATAATGATTGGATAAATTATCATATATACATGGTGGGATAAGTTATCTCAGGATAGCTAACCCCAAGATAACTATTCTTGAGATAACTTGTTTCTAATCAAACGATTCCTAACTTTGCAAACATGTACAAAACATATGGCACAAAAGGTTTAGTCTTTTCAATATGAGAATGAAAAAGTTAGTGAAAAATATGCCTCAATTTCTTTCTAAAGCTCAAGTTGTGAAGCATGCCAGGAAAAGCAAACAAAATTGTCATCTCAAGTAAATCAAGAATGGAGAGCCAATCAGAAACTTCAGATCATTCGTACGGATGTTTGCGGCCAAATGAAAACAAATTCATTAAGTGGTAACAAATACTTTCTCCTCTTTGTTGATGACTACACTAGAATGTGTTGGGTTTATTTCATTAGATTAAAGAGTAAAGTATTTGATAAACTTAAACAATTTAAAGCTTAGTAAAAAAATCAATGTAATCTTAGTATTAAGCCTTTAAGGTCTGATAAAGGACCTAACTCATCCAAAGCTAGGAGTTATGATTGTTTGTAGGTGACCAAAAACTTAATTTTAACACAAATAACAAATTTTCAACTTTTTATAGCCTTTCCAAAAATGATTATTTCCAATTCTAACTCTTTCTAGTTCTTTCAATTAGAGAAGTGTTACACAAAAGCAGAAACTAAGTATATAATTGTTGCATCTGTTGTGAATCAAGTTATATGGCTAAGGAAATGGTGATGGACTTGGGTCATGAACAAAGCTACCAAGATCATGTGTGACAACAGTTCAACAATTTCAATCTAAAATAATTCAGTATTTCATGGTCGAACACTCGAACTAAGCATATCAAGATCAATTTTTTTTTATTAGAGAAGTCCAACAATCTAATGAAGTGTTGGTTGTTTTCATTGTTCATTCGAGAATCAGATATCTGTCATTTTCACTAAGTCACTGTCAAAGGAAAAGTTTGAGGATCTGAGGCCAAGAATTGGTGTTTGTCACAAAAATGTCAGGAGAAGTGTAAAACAATTGACATTTTTTTTCCAACTTATTATTTTTACAGTTTTTCACTTATTTTAATTTACTACTCTCTCATTTCTAGCAAAAGACTTGTCAAAGTTAGTTGTTTAAATTTCTGAAGTTAGTGAGACATTTTCTTATTCAGTTTCAATCCACTTTGTAAGTGACTGCTAGTTATTTTTTTCTTGTATAAATTCAAATGTTCTTCATATTAATGATATGCTGAAAATTTAATGAGTTCTTTATGCTTTAATATTTCAATTCAATATTAAAGAGTGGACTTTCTAACATACACATGGTTTAATCATATCATATATTATTATTAGAGGAAACAAAAAAAGTTAAAAGTTAAATTATAATTTTACCCTTACTATAAATTAAAATGTTATAAAAGCATTTAATTATTTAGTTTAAATGTTAAATTGTATCATTTTAATAAAAATGTAGATGACTTTTGCATTTCCTTAAATTAATTCTTAATTAAAATCTAAACAAATAATTAAATGTTTGAAATGTGAAAAGATATATTTTAATTGTACATGTATATCCTAGAATAATTACTGGCATATGAAAAGAATGACCCTCCATTTATTCGATTAATGCCACTGATTTTATTTATTTGATTTATTATTACTAAGATATTAAAAGTGTGTTATTATATATGAAGAATTAGTAATAAATTATTGAGATGACTTGTAATTGCCTCATTTATTACTAATTACAATGATTTGTGTTTTTCATCTTTTTAGTTATTCATTTAAACTAGACTAAATTTCAAGTTCAAAGCAATAATTATTAGTGGTAATGTTAATTCTCTTTTTAAGTCTAACTATGATTTGTATTTTTTATCTTTCCATCTAGCTATATATTAAAGACTATTATTTAAAACTGAAAAACATAGAATTTGAATAGACGTTTTTACTACTATTTAAGAACTAGGTGATAACCATTGAAAAATGAAAGAAATTGTCATTCAACTGATAATCAAAAAACTATTCCATCTATGATAGGCAAAAAAGCCATGAAAAAAAATAGAATACATAAGGTGGGGAGAAGAACTTGAAGACTTCTTTTTAGACATGCCTAAGTCCTCATATCTCTTTCGATATATATTCTCCATCATGAAGATTATTGCTTCTAATTTTTTTTGCATTTCTAATAAACTCATTGTAGTGTTGTAATTTTTTAGCTATTATTATGAGCTTTTGAAATAGATGTATGTATAAGTTCAGTGTTAAATTATATATCTGTCAGTTTTATATTTTAAATGTAATTGATTTTAATCTTGTATAATTTTGATAGTACTGTCTTTTAATTTTAGAACCTTACTTAAATAATGTAAATATTTCACTCTATCGTTTCTCATTAAAATAAAATAGGCAATCTTATCAATAGCGTGCATGTATTTTTAAAAGGTTATCACTGATATTTAGATCATAAAAAAGACTTATACAAAGTTAAAGGAGACTATATTATATTAATTAATTTCACATACTTTTTGCTTGATGCCAAATGCGCAATCCTTTTTATTTATTTTTGTTGATACATGAAATATAATTGGTAAAATTAATATTGTTAATTTAAACATTTACTATTTGATAACACAATTTTAAATTATATAACAATAGTAAAAATTAAACGTGCAACACACATTGTCAGAAACTAATTTTATTATAAGTTAGATGAAATGTTTGTAATGGAGGACGTGTGTAAATGACCTCTACTTTGTCCAGTAACATATAGCGTGTGTTTGGTACGAAGGAAAATATTTTTCGAAAAATATTTTTCAATTTTCTCATGTTTGGTTGGGTTAAATTATTTTCCAGATCAATTTATTTTCTTCAAATTTAAGAAAAATGACTTCCCTTCAAAACTTAAGAAAAATATTTTTCAAAAACTTTTTTCCAACTTCAAATTACAATTTTTTTCTGTCCCTACCCTCAAACCAACCCCCACCCACCCCCCCACCCCCTCCAAAA
>NC_028644.1:59682347-59687648 GCF_001406875.1 Solanum pennellii | reverse complement strand
AAAAAAAAAATTTAAGTTTTTTTTTAAAAAATATTTTCAACTTCAAATTTTTTTGTTTTCACCCTACCCTGACCCCCCACCAAAAAAAATTAAGTTTGTTTTTTAAAAATATTTTCATATTCAAAAATTATTTTCTACTCTAGTAAAAATAAAAGATATTTCTCAAAAATATTTTTCATTCATAAATTATACACTAAAAATCTTTTTCAAAAAATATTTACACTCACCAACCAAACATGAGAAAATAAGTAAAAAATATACTTATTTTCCAGAAAATATTTTCCTTCCTACCAAACACACCCATAGATATACCGATAGGGGTGTATATGACCGAGTTGGTTCGGATTTTCAAATATCAAATCAAATAATTTGTATAAAAATTTTAAATTTATAAATCAAACCAAACTAAAAATATTCAGATTGGTTCGGATTTTTCAAATACCAAACCAAACCAAACCATACCATTGTGTTTTTGAAATTTATAAATAAAACCAAATAATAATCCTCAATTTTTTTTCTAGATTTTTGGATTTTTTCGATAAAATTTGCATACAAATATATTATTAACTTGTGCTTCAAATATTTCTTTAGTCCAACCAAAAGAAAATCATCTAAGGTATTTCTTAAAAAAAATAACACAAAATTTGAGATGAGTATTGATGACACAAAAATATTAAATTAAAAATAATAATGAAATCATCATATAAAATAAAATATTGTAAAGTCATAATGAAAATGATCATAATTTAAAAGTACTAAATCGTGCTAAGATAAGTTTAATAAGCATTAGTTACATTACTAAATAAGGAAGATTAAAATTAGATTATGTATTTTAATTATCTAAATTAATGTAAAATAAAAGAACATATATTCAATATTATTGTCATTCTCAGTGTTGAATTGATTTTCTTTTTTGCATTAGTATTAATTTTATTTTGATTTAAATTTTTTTATAATCATCAACATCTATGAACTATAATCTTTATTGGACCATTCCGAATTCTAAGTTTTAAACTTGAAATAATATACTAAAAGATACTACTATGAAATAGTATAAGTAATATTTTAAAATTGTATCAAAGTAAACATTTTTATGTATAAAATAAATTTTAAAATAACATAAATAACGCCGGGTTGATTTGGTCTCGGGTTGTTTTTTTTAGTTAAAACCAACCAACCCAAATATTGTCGGTTTTTTTTTCTAATATCAAACCAAGTCAAACCAAACCACTAGTTAGATTTTTTTTTCCGGGTTGACTCGATTTGCGGTTCGATATTATATACCCCTAGATATACATTATTTTCCAACAGTAAATTCCTTCATTTTCATGACCTGATGTTGTTGTGACACTAGGTTATAAAGGCATGAAAGCTCCATGAAATCCATAAGGCACTCTATTTGGTAATGTGATTGTGGTAATAGGGTGTGTTGCAAATTTTTTTGCATCAACTATATAAACCTGCAAAAAATAATAATTGTGCACATTATAATTGACTTTCAATTTGTGAAGTAGTACCTACATCAGTTTTTTGGAAATATTATATTCAACTATAGTTATAACAACTCACGTGAGATACATTCGTATTTTCATTGTGTAAGAATGTCACAAGCCAACCATCATCCTCATCAACACCTTGAGGTTTTGGAACAAAGGTTGTTCCACTACAAAAATTGCCCTCTGCCAACATATGATACTCAACTTTAATCAATTCCATATCTTCTTCAAACTGAAATTTGGCAAGCCCTCCATATTTAACTAATCCATCTGATCATAAATTCAAAATACTTATCAAATTACGAAACGAAGATGAAAATTCATAAAGATCAAATGATAGTAACCTGAAATGGAGCTAGCTTCTATATCTACCACTTGTAGATAACAAAATTTGTTTCTTAGACCAATGAACCTTTCATTGATCATAGGGAACTCCATAAAGAACTTAGTTATGACATTTTTCTCCTTTACTTCCCCTGTTCTCATGTTTAGTCTCCATTCACAAACACGAAAATAGAACAGTTCTTCTAAAGATTCATTATTGTTTTTTGTGGAACTTGTCTCTTCAGACTCTTCGAAAAATCTCTTGTATTTTTCATCTTTGGAACCAGGTCTTGGTAATACTGATTCACGAGCTCTGCATCCCCGTACAACCACCTTTTGTCAAAAAAGAACGGAAATCACATACATTTTATATTGGTCAATCACTCAACTTATACAATATGTGAAATAAATTTAGTTAAAAATTAACTGAACTGAAACTACCTCGTCGTTGTCTTCAAAACAATTTATTAGGTGAAATACACAACTAGGTTGAACATCAAACCATCTAACGGAATTAGCATCACCATATCGTGGCATTACTCCAATTCGGGCATATCCATCTTTATCATACTTTATCAATCTACAAACCAAAAGACAGAGCAAATATATAATTAATACGAGTTCATTAGATTGCAACATCATTAATGGAAAAGATAAATTAAAGTACTCACGAGTCTCCCCTAATGAGTCGATTTATGTCAATAGTTAGAGGAAAATCCATGATCACATTGTACCTATATATAGATAGTTAGATATCACAGAATTAGGTTGAAACATTCCGAAAGTTTGGACTTGAAAGTAAAGGAAAAAAGGGATCGAGATTACCTTTCTGTAACTCCCATGTCGTGGCATAGGCTGCACCTATTGAACTTCAGATCCACCTTGTGAACCATTTTCTTGCCATCAGCTGAAAATAGGAATTAACAAATTTATGCAGCAATTCAAATTCTCTTTTTTAGTAAAAGGCGATACTAGAAAATGACAATACCTGAAATGACTCCTAGCTCAAAGTATGGTTTCCTTGGATATATTCCCATTATAACAAGTTCGCTCGTTCCAGGGGCTTTCTGTTGATGAAAATGCATTAAAGATGTTGAATGATACTGTTATACACACTACAAGAATGTTTTGTTTACATAATTACCTTTGGATGACTTGTAAATGGTCGATTCCAAGCTCCATTGACATTCCAATTACCTAATGTTTCAAGGGAATATATGTCTATTTCTTGAGGCAAATGATTTTCAGCAATAGAGTAGTATTTCTTTGAGTGTTCAAAAATATTTGTATTGCTTAGATATTTGTTTTCCACACCAAATCTCAACTGCAAAGAAACAACAACATTACTAAGATTCTTACCTTGTATATATCAACTTAATTTCTAGTTATTCGAATGTAAGTAAGTTCCATACCACGTTCAAAATGTAAGCCATTAAAATGGCTGGAGAATCCCCTTCAATAGCGGGAAGAAAACCAGGTTTCTTTCTATGTATTTCCATCTTGAAAGTGTCCGTTTGGACGTGTTTGTTATTGTAGAAGATATTCCAAGTTCCTCTTCCTTTTTCTCTAGTGAAGTACAAAGCATGAAGCATTCCTTCGCCTTCAATCCATACATGGGTTGATCTCCCAAATATGGACTTGGTCGATTTGAGACCTCCAAACAGAGGATTTGAACCTGTAGATTAATGGAGTTAATTACAAGTTAGACGACAATTAGCTTTGATGATTTGTACTTATGCTTATCTATAAAATCAGCCCCCGCACTTAAAAAGTAACTTAAATTCAGCTAATACAAACAGGCCCATGTCATTGTTGTTGTTCCTTCGAGTTGGCTTCGGATGAACCAAATATAATGTAATAATTCAAAGACTAACAATAACACCCTATAATTTAAGTATTAAACTAACAAAACGTGATCATTTTCGGGATAATTATTAATTAAATCTTAACAAAATCACTAAACCAAGTATAATATGTTTTCTTGCCAAGCTGCCATTTTAAATATGACAGCAAATAACACAGATAGTGACTGACTAGCTGATTTCAGATTGTAGATTTGCCTTTTAGATAACATGAAAAAACAAGCATATAGAAATTAAACCGTTTAATTTAATTAAACATGTAGCGTTATTTTTTAGTATGTACTCCGGAAAATTATATTGCTGACCATTTCTTATGTAAACACCCTCCGGAAAATCATCTGGAATTTTCCCTTCCACTGTAGTTACTACAACAGCTTCTCCAATTTCATCCACTGGTGCAAAATTACTCTGTCAAAATTAATTAGTAGTAGTAGCTCTAATTTACATGAATTATTGAATCTTGTAGTAATTATATAATTAATGGAAACCATGTACCTGAGATGGAAGTAATGGCTGATCAACAAATTCAAATACAGAGTCCACAAAGGCATGTAATAATTTGATAGAAGTTTCTTTCACAGCTTTTGGAATATCAGCTACAATTGAAAAATGCACCAAATCCCTCGAAAATGGCTAATTATCAATTCCAAACGAACCAGAAAACAGAAATTTACGTCATCAATCCTAATTATTGATGGATTATAACATCAATAACATACTCAGTGTAGTTCCACAAGGGAGAGAGGTCTTGTGGGAGGGTACATAGTGTGTACAGCCTCGACTCAATAAAATAAGAAACAAATACAACATACCACACCAAGGCATGACAAAGCTAAGCATACTAAAAAAGAATAGTAAGTGCAATAAACAAACTACAAGAGACAATAGATAATAACAGAAATCGAAGAACCTATGAGACTGCTAACAAAGTAAGAATTATTAGCAGCGAAGTTTACCTTCAAAGCAGAGGAAATTGAGGCTTTCAAGTCCTCAACTTTGGATGGAACGGAAGGCCTTTGAAAAAAGCAATTTACTTTACGTGTGTAACTACAAAAGGCCATAGTGGACCTGCCTCTCTAAATCACAGTTTCTTTTAGAGATGATGTTGTTAATAAAAAATTAACTTGCTAGCTGTTCAATTTTCGACATTAACTAAAGAGAGGTATATATAGTTTTGGTGTAAACAATGAGCATCTAGTTTCCAAGAAATAAGCATCTTTCAATTGGAGTTATATATGACAGTATTGTTGGGAATTAAACACACAACACACACAAATAATCTAGAGAAAAGAGAAACGGAACACAAACGGGACACACAAGAATTTAACGTGGTTCGGTTTCCCTACTCCACGACTGTAACAGGAGGATTTTATTTCACTTGTGCTACTTCTTCTTTTTAGAATTACAAATACAAGGATCATATTTATAGGAAAACCAAATGGTTAACCTAGGGTTTCAGTAATGGGTCGGGCCGGCTCACAAGCCTCCACAAAGCCCAACAATCTCCCACTTGGAGGCTTGAAGAATTTCAACTGTCATCCACTTAGAACACTTGTATGTCTAGTAATCTTTTTCAACTCTCTCCTGCTACAGCGGCCTTCTCATCAGTCAACTGAAAG
>NC_028644.1:59677079-59679794 GCF_001406875.1 Solanum pennellii | reverse complement strand
CACACGGTAACGGCGGCTACTCCTCCCTGCACACAGTTCTTCACACAAGAACCCTAGGTGACACTTTCTCACAGTTTGTGTTACAATGTTGTTGAAACCTCGCTCTGATACCAATTGTTGGGAATTAAACACACAACACACACAAATAATCTAGAGAAAAGAGAAACGGAACACAAACGGGACACACAAGAATTTAACGTGGTTCGGTTTCCCTACTCCACGACTGTAACAGGAGGATTTTATTTCACTTGTGCTACTTCTTCTTTTTAGAATTACAAATACAAGGATCATATTTATAGGAAAACCAAATGGTTAACCTAGGGTTTCAGTAATGGGTCGGGCCGGCTCACAAGCCTCCACAAAGCCCAACAAGTATGACTTCACTTAGGAAAATGACATCTCTCATAATAAAAATTGATCAAATGACTGTCAAGAACTTTATCCGGTTTAGTTTATGTGAGAACGCAGCCCATAATAAGCTAGAGAACACGTTACAATAATCAAAAGCTAATCTTGATATCGATTGCTTGTACAATGAATGTATAGGAGGTGTTTCTCCAAAAGTAAACAAGTCTTTTCTACAAGAAGAACATAAGTAATAAAATTAAATAACACAAAACTAGGAAGACAAAGTGAACTATATAAATATTACTCAATTATTGGTATGTCTTATCAACACATTATTATCCAATATAGAAAGGAAGAGCAAATGACACTAAAAAATATCAATACACATGATTTAATTTTATCAAAAGAGGGATAATACATTTGTAACAGGGACGTGTGTAAATGGCGCGCACTAGGTTATAAAGGCATGAAAGCTCCATGAAATCCGTAAGGCACTCTACTTGGTAATGTGATTGTGGTAATAGAGTGTGTTGCAAAGTTTTTTACATCAACTATATATACCTACAAGAAATAATAATTGTTCACATCAGAATTGACTTTCACTTTGTAAAGTAGTACCTACATTAGATTTTTGAAAAATTATAGCATATCAGAATCACTTGGTAAAGTAGTACCTACATTAGATTTTTGAAAAATTATATTCAACTATAACTATGACAACTCAGGTGAGATACATTTGTATTTGTATTTTCATTGTGTGTGAATGTCACAAGCCAACCATCATCCTCATCAACACGTTGAGGTTTTGGAACAAAGGTTGTTCCACTATAAAAATTGCCCTCTGCCAACATATGATACTCAACTTTAATCAATTCCATATCTTCTTCAAACTGAAATTTGGCAAGCCTTCCATATTTAACTAATCCATCTGAACCAAAAAAATAAAATAAAAAATCATAATATTAACCTGAAACAGAGCTAGCTTCTCTATCTACCACTTGTAGATAACAAAATTTGTTTTTTAGACCAATGAACTTTTCATTGATCATAGGGAACTCCATAAAGAACTTAGTTATGACATTTTTCTCCTTCACTTCCCCTGTTCTCATGTTTAGTCTCCATTCACAAACACGATAAAAGAACGATTCTTCTAAGGATTCATTATTTATTTTTGTGGAACTTGTCTCTTCAGACCCTTTGGAAAATCTCTCGAATTCTTTGACTTTGGAACCAGGTCTAGGTAATACAGATTCACGAGCTTTGCATCCCCATACAACCACCTTTTGCCAAACAAACTAGTATCACATACATATCGAAATAAATTTAATTACAAATAGAACTAAAACTACCTCATCATTGTCTTCAAAACAATTTATTAAGTGAAATACACAACTTGGTTGAACACCAAACCATCTAACGGAATTAGCATCACAGTAACGTGGCATTACTCCAATCCGCGCATGTCCATCTTTATCATATTTTATCAATCTATTAACCAAATGATAGAGCAAATATATACTCAAAACAATTTCATTAGATTGCAACATCAGTAATGGAAAAGATAAATTAAACTACTTACGAGTCTCCCCTAATGAGGCGATTTATGTCAATAGTTAGTGGAAAATCCATGATCACGTTGTACCTGTTATTCTTATAATAACCTGTATTTATAAGGTTAATAAACAGAAACAGAAATAAGATGAAGCAGAAAAAATATTAAATACAAGAATTAATCCGAGTCCACAGAAATTACTGTGTGTCCTTAAGAAATTTAATCTCCTCACTGTACCTAAGGTTATGGATTAATTTCTCCCAAGATAAAACGGATTAAACCTGTTAAAGAAATAGTGGTACCTCAAACTTCTTTAACTTCAACGAACTTAAGAACAGCAACAAGTCACACAGACTCAGTCGGTCGACGCTTTGATTTTATTTGAGAGAAAAATAAATGCAGAGAAAGAAAAATTTTTCAGTGTTTGAAAATCAAAAATTGACTTCCTTTTATAGCCATTTTCAGCAAGAAATGTGTCTGTTCAGAGAAATCTGTTCAGACCCGTTTATTCCAGAAAGTTGTGTCTTTTGGAAAAAATAACAACTTTTCGAAAAAATATGTCTGTTAGGAAAATAACTACTTTTTGGAAAGTAACGACTTTTCGGAAAAAATTTATCAATCAATCACATCATTTGCCAAATCCAAATCCAAATAGCGAGCGACGACGACGACGACGGCGCGAGGGGGCATCTTCTTCTTAGCTCTTTAAGAAGTAATGGAAGTGTTTCCTTCTATAAGGACAACAATTTCCATTTCTTTTGCCGATATGGGAGAAATGACTTTTCATTTGCACTTTGCAAATGACTTTTCATTTT
>NC_028644.1:59657013-59673022 GCF_001406875.1 Solanum pennellii | reverse complement strand
AAAAAATCTGAGTGTGTCCATGCTTCTGTTACCAAGAATCGTTCATCAGCCGGAGTTTCATCTGACATAACAGGAACATTCTCATTGATGAACTTCTGCAGACTCAACGTAGTGAGATAGAAGAACATCTTTTGCTGCCATCTCTTAAAGTCGACTCCAGAAAACTTTGCAGGTTTCTCAGCCGGTGCTAATGCAGCATTTGAACGATTATGTGCAACCGTTGTTGTTGCAGCACTTACTGTTCCAGCATTTGTTTGACTTGAATTAGTCTTTTTTTTTCTGTCACAAATGGCAGATAAATTAAGTATTTGAAATACTAACAGTAAAGAACAAATCTTTACACAAACTGTTTGTGATTTAACGATAAAGTTTTTATGTTCTTTTAATCGTTAATCGAATGAATTTTAAAAATTCAAGCAGAGTAGAAAACCATAAAGGTTTTAATCTCCAGAAACCTCAAATACAGAAACTGTTAAATTTCTTAAGATTGTTATTCTTACAATAACCTGTATTTATAAGGTTAATAAACAGAAACAGAAATAAGATGAAGCAGAAAAAATATAAAATACAAGAATTAATCCGAGTCCACAGAAACTACTGTGTGTCCTTAAGAAATTTAATCCCCTCACTGTACCCAAGGTTATGGATTAATTTCTCCCAAGATAAAACGGATTAAACCTGTTAAAGAAATAGCGGTACCTCAAACTTCTTTAACTTCAACGAACTTAAGAACAGCAACAAGTCACACAGACTCAGTCGGTCGACACTTTGATTTTATTTGAGAGAAAATAAAACGTGTCTGTTCAGAGAAATCTGTTCAGACCCGTTTATTCCAGAAAGTTGTGTCTTTTGGAAAAAATAACAACTTTTCGAAAAAATGTGTCTGTTAGGAAAATAACTACTTTTTGGAAAGTAACGACTTTTGGGAATGTTACCGTTACCCACAAATTTATAAGAGATAATATTAACAGGATTTATTTGATTTAACAAAAACTGATTAAATAAATTTTTTCCAAAGCCGAAGCTGAGCCGAGCGAGCGACGACGGTGCGAGGGGGCATCTTCTTCTTAGCTCTTTAAGAAGTAATGGAAGTGTTTCCTTCTATAAGGACAACAATTTCCATTTTTTTTGCCGATATGGGAGAAATGACTTTTCATTTGCACTTTGCAAATGACTTTTAATTTTCCCTCCAAAGTAGTTCTCTCACTTTTCATATTCTCTCTTTTCTTTTCCCATTCACACTTGCTAAAACCCAACAGTACCTATGGATAATAAGATATTACAGAATTAGTAAAACATTAGCTTAATAATATCATAAGTTGAAACATTCTTAAATGTTGCGATGAAAATTACCTTTGTGTTACTCCTATGTCATGGCATTAGGTGCACCTATTGAACTTAAGATCCACCTTGTGTACCATTTTCATGCCATCAGGTGAAAGTAGAAAGTAGCAAATTATTCATCTGCAGAAGTTTAATTAAACGCTCATCTTGAATTAACATCTTCACCAGTAAAAGGAATAACATACCTGAAATGACTCCAAGTTCAAAGTAAGGTTTTATTGGATATATTCCCATTGTAACAAGTTCGCCAGTTCCAGTGGCTTTCTGTAGATAAAACAACAAGTTTGTGTTTAAGATGTGTTCACGCGCACTACGAGAAATTTTTAGAACTTAATTAATTACCTTTGGATGACTTGTGAATATTGGTCTACTCCAAGCTCCATTGACACTCCAATTACCTAATGTTTCAAGGGAATATATGTCTATCTCTTGAGGCAAATGATTTTCAGCACTAGAGTTGAGTGTTCAAAGATACTTGTATTGCTTAACTATTTGTTTTCCATGCCAAATCTCAACTGCGATGGAACAGTAACAAATGAAATCTTACTTATGGCAATTTTATTTGAATAGTTAGGCCAAGTTCATACCACAATCAAATTAATGTAAGCTAGTAAACAATGATAGAATACTACGTACTACTCTCTTCCTTTCAATTTATTTGTCTGGTTTTGACTTGACATTTTGTATATGTTAGTTCATGCATATATATTTTTATCTTGCAGAATCTTGAACTAAACATATATATACAAAATGTACTACAATGTCCTTTAAAAACATTCCATGCGTAAGCCATTAAAATGGCAAGAGAATCCGCTTTGACAGCGAAGAAATCCAGGTTTATTTCAACGTATTTCCATCTTGAAAGTTTCGGTTTGGGTGTGCTTGTTATTATAGAATGCATTCCAGTTTCCTCTTCCTTTTTCTCTAGAGAAGTAAGTAGAAAGCATGCAGCATTCCTTCTCCTTCAATCCATATGTGTCTTGATTTCCCAAATATGGATTTGGTACACTCTTTCTTATATGACGTACAAAGTCTAAAGTGAACCAATGGATAATTGCTGACCATTTCTTATAAGCTAATTTGCCTTCAGAGTATGTTGAATAAAACACTTTCACCAAACTACAATTGGCAACAAAATTTATAGTCAATTTTATATAACAATGAATTATTATAATATCAACAACATACCCAATGCCCAATGGGGTCTGAATTTAGGATTTTAGCTTTTTAAAAAATGGGAAAATGTATTTAATGAGGATAAGATTTATGATATTTATAGTCACGTAACATATTTATGAGCAAAAACTTTACAAAAATTATGATGTATTTAAGACTATAAATTTTACAAGTCCTCATTTTTAATTGTTTTTATGTCCGATTAATAAAATTAATACACCAATATATTAATCAGGATTAGATATGGAATATATATTCCTGTTACTAACAACTTATGTTTCTGCAAGTTGTGACAATGATTTTATGGAAACAATAATTTTTTTTACTTTTGTATGAGACTGGAATGTAGGGTTCAGTCGTAAGATAAAATCCAAAAGATTAAAGTTGTAGTCTCTGTGTTTACGATTGGTAAAGGACAAAAAGATGCAGAAAAAGAACTGCCATCTATAACAACAAATAATTAATAAAATATTTGTATTTTTACTAGAAATTAAATTTGAATGCAAGTTAATTAAACATAGAACATACGTATATATAAGATCAAATTTTTAAGCCAAAAAAAGAACAATGGAATCAAACGGTGTGGGGTCTATATCCATTGTAGATAAACATAAGGAAAGTTAAAATGCAAAAATAGTTGAATTTTATTTGTTGCTTATTGTTAAAGTCAACAAATGCTACAACGAAATTCAAAGCTCACCATTTCTTTTTTCAATTAAAATCTTAGCAAGGTTTTTACATATATGAAAAGGTTGAAATCTTGTGTTTTTTTGTGATGTCACTGATGACATTATTAGGAGTAGATTTTCCTATAAATACAGAGTCCTTGCTCATTTCAAAAATGCACCCAAAAAAATAACAAAGGAGAGAAAAGAAGAGTGAGGCATCATAGAGGAAAATAATATGTGAGGAAAAATAGAGTGTGAGCGATATTGTAGTGAGGTGGAAAAATCAAAAGAGTGTTATTTCTTTTGAATGTGTAGTGGTCTTTGGAGTTTTTGCTCAGACATACAAGTGTAAAATCCTTACTAT
Organism: Solanum pennellii; assembly: GCF_001406875.1. Taxonomy (NCBI): domain Eukaryota; kingdom Viridiplantae; phylum Streptophyta; class Magnoliopsida; order Solanales; family Solanaceae; genus Solanum; species Solanum pennellii. The sequence continues at coordinate 59,669,470 of NC_028644.1, read as the reverse complement.
AGTGATATTCGTTGCTCCTCTCAAGTCGTGGTTTTTCCCTTATTTATGAGGGTTTCCACGTAAAATCTTGGTGTCATTATTTCTCTTTTATTCTCGTTGATTAACCGTATTGTTGTGTTCCGCATTTATTGCCTTTACTATCACAAATATTATTTCTGTTACGGATTTATTCCCAACAATTGGTATCAGAGCACAGGTTCTGCTCATTTACAGAAATATTTTTTGCAGCTTATTGTACTATACTCAATAAAAAAAATGTCTGGAGTAAAGTACGAGGTAGCAAAATTCAACGGTGATAGCGGTTTCTCAGCGTGACAGAGAAGGATGAAAGACTTGCTCATCCAACAATGTTTGCACAAGGCACTAGGCGGCAAATCCAAAAAGCCCGAATCCATGAAACTTGAAGATTGGGAAGAAATAGATGAAAAGGCTGCTAGTGCAATCAGATTGCACTTAACAGATGATGTAGTCAATAACATCATCGATGAAGAGAGTGCATGTGGCATTTGGATTAAGTTAGAAAATTTATGCATGTCCAAAACGCTGACAAATAAATTGTACCTAAAGAAGCAGTTATATGCGCTACATATGGGTGAAGGTACAAATTTTTTGTCTCATTTAAATGTACTTAATGGACTAATCACGCAGCTAGCAACCTCGGAGTAAAGATCGAGGATGAAGATAAAGCCATAGTGCTCCTAAACTCGTTGCCATCTTCCTACGATACTTTAGCAACAACCATTTTACATGGTAATGACTCTATTGAGTTGAAGGATGTCACATCAGCCCTTTTGCTTAATGAGAAGATGAGAAAAAGGCCTGAAAATCACGGACATGCTCTCATCACGGAAAGTAGAGGAAGACGTTACCAAAGTAGCTCAAGTAACTATGGTAGATCCGGAGCTCGTGGAAAGTTTAAGGTCCGATCAAAATCGAAGGCCAGAAATTGCTACAATTGCGATCAACCAGGACACTTCAAAACAGATTGTCCAAATCTAAAAAGGGGCAAAGGGGAAAGCAATGACCAGAAGAATGATGACAACACAGCTGCCATGGTGCGAAATAATGACAATGTTCGTTTTCCTCATAAATGAGGAAGAAGAATGCATGCACTTGGCAGGTATAGAGTCAGAATGGGTGGTCGACATAGCAGCATCTTATCATGCCACACCAGTAAGAGATCTTTTTTGCAGATATGTAGCCGGTGATTATGGCAATGTGAGAATGGGTAACACAAGTTACTCAAAGATTGCGGGCATCGGAGACATTTGCTTAAAAACAAATGTTGGATGCACAATAGTGTTGAAAGATGTGTGCCATGTACCTGATTTGCGGATGAACTTAATCTCGGGAGTTGCTTTGGACCGAGATGGATATGAGAACTACTTTGCAAATAAAAATGGAGACTCACCAAAGGGGCATTGGTGATTGCAAAAGGAGTTGCTCGTGGCACATTATACAGGACAATGCAGAAATATGCCAAGGTGAATTAAATGCGGCTCACGAAGAAAATTCTGCAGATTTATGGCATAAAAGAATGGGTCATATGAGCGAGAAAGGATTATAAATTCTTTCCAAAAAGTCACTCATCTCTTTTGCCAAAGGTACAACGATGAAATCGTGTAACTACTGCTTATTTGGTAAACAACATAGAGTCTCATTTAAGACATCATCTAAAAGAAAGTCGAATATACTTGATTTGGTATATTCTGATGTTTGTGGTCCAGTAGAGATAGAATCGATAGGAGGTAACAAATATTTTGTTACCTTTATTGATGACGCTTCTCGAAATTTTTGTGGGTTTATATCTTGAGAACCATAGATCAGGTGTTTCAAGTATTTCAAAAGTTTCATGCTCTAATAGAAAGAGAGACAGGTCGAAAGCTAAAACGTCTCCGAATCGACAATGGAGGTGAAAACACTTCAAGAAAATCTGAAGAGTACTGTTCAAACCATGGAATCAGACATGAAAAGACAGTTCCTGGAACCCCACAACACAATGGTGTAGCTGAGAGAATGAATCGCACCATTGTTGAGAAGGTGAGAAGCATGCTCAGAATGGCTAAATTACCCAAAACATTCTGGGGTGAAGCAGTTCGGACAGCGTGTTATCTTATCAATCGTAGTCCATCAGTTCCGTTGGAGTTTGACATTCCAGAGAGAGTTTGGACCAACAAATAGATGTCTTACTCACACCTAAAGGTGTTCGATTGTAAAGCTTTTGCACATGTACCGAAGGAGCAAAGAACCAAGCTAGATGATAAATCAGTTCCCTGCATATTCATCGGATATGAAGATGAAGAGTTCGGGTACAGACTATGGGATCTTGTAAAGAAGAAGGTCATCAGAAGCAGAGATGTAATCTTTCGAGAAAGTGAAGTTGGAACTGCTGATGATCTATCCGAGAAGGCCAAGAAAAAGAATGGTGTAGTCCCTAATCTTGTTACCATTCTTTCTTCTTCTAACCATCCCATAAGTGCAGAATGTTCGATTGATGAAGTTGCTGAGTATGAAGAGCAACCTGATGAGATTATTGAGCATGGGGAGCAACTTGGTGATAATACCGAGCAATTGGAGTACCCAGAAGAAGAAGAACAATCTCAACCTCTGAGGAGATCAGAAAGACAAAGGGTAGAATCAACCAAATACCCTTCCTCAGAGTATGTCTTTATCAATGATGAAGGTGAGCCAGAGGTGTTGTCTTATCCTAAAAAGAGCCAATGGATGAAAGCCATGCACGAAGAGATGGGATCTCTACAGAAAAATGGCACATACCAGCTAGTTGAACTTCCAAAAGGAAAAAGACCACTTAAGTGCAAGTGGGTCTTTAAACTCAAGAAAGATGGAAATGGCAAGTTGGTCAGGTACAAAGCTCGATTGGTTGTAAAAGGAATTGAACAATAGAAAGGTATTGATTTTGATGAAATTTTTTCACCTGTTGTCAAAATGACTTCTATTCGAACTATTTTGAGCATAGCAGCTAGTCTAGATCTTGAAGTGGAGCAATTGGACGTGAAAACTGCATTTCTTCACGGAGATATGGAAGAAGAGATTTATATAGAGCAACCAGAGGAATGCAAATTGAATAAGAGTCTTTATGGGTTGAAACAGGCCCCAAGGCAATGGTACAAAAAGTTTGACTCTTTCATGAAAAGTCAAACGTACACAAAGACCTATTCTGATCCATGTGTATACTTCAAAAGATTTTCTGACAACAATTTTATTATTTTGTTGTTATATGTGGATGACATGTTAATTGTAGGACAAGACAAAGAGCTGATTGCAAAGTTGAAGAAAGATTTGTCCAAGTCATTTGACATGAAAGACTTGGGCCCAGCACAACAAATTCTAGGGATGAAGATTGTTCGAGAACGAACAAAAAGAAAGTTGTGGCTATCTCAAGAGAAGTACATTGAACGTGTACTAGAACGCTTCAACATGAAGAGTGCTAAACCTGTTAGCACGCCTCTTGCGAGTCATCTGAAGTTGAGCAAACAGATGTGTCCTACAAAAAAAGAGGAGAAAGAGGGAATGGCTAAAGTTCCTTATTCTTCAACAGTGGAGAGTTTGATGTATGCAATGGTGTGTACAAGACCTGATATTGCTCATGCAGTTGGTGTTGTTAGCAAATTCCTTTGAAAATCCTGGAAAAGAACACTGGGAGGCAGTTAAGTGGATACTCAGGTACCTAAGAGGTACCACAAGAGATTACTTGTGTTTTAAAGGATCTAATCCAATCTTGAAGGGCTATACTGATGCTGATATGGCAGGTGACCTCGATAATAGAAAATCCACTACTGGATATTTGTTTACATTTTCAGGGGGAGCTATATCATGGCAGTCAAAGTTGCAGAAGTGTGTCGCACTCTCTACAACTGAGGCAGAATATATTGCAGCTACTGAAGCTGGCAAAGAGATGGTATGGCTGAAACGATTTCTTCAAGAACTTGGATTGCATCAGAAGGAGTATGTCGTCTATTGTGACAGTCAGAGTGCAATAGACTTGAGCAAGAACACCATGTATCATGCAAGGACGAAGCATATTGACGTGAGATATCACTGAATTCGTGAAAAGATAGAGGACAGATCTATGCAGGTCATGAAGATCCCTACTAGTGAAAAACCTTCAAATATGCTGACCAAGGTGGTATCAAGGGACAAGTTTGAGCATTGCAAAGAACTTGTCGGCATGCACTCAAACTAGAAACCTAGAGCTACCTCCTTCAGGTGAATGGGTTTGGAGGGGGAGATTTGTGGGGTCCATACCCATTGTAGATAAACATAAGGAAAGTTAAAATGCAGAAACGGTTGAATTTTGTTTGTTGCTTATTGTTAAAGTCAACAAATGCTGCAACAAAATTCAAAGCTCACCATTTCTTTTTTCAACTAAAATCTTAGCAAGATTTCTACATAGGTGAAAAGGTTGAAATCTTGTGTTTTTTTGTGATGTCACTGGTGACATCATTAAGAGTAGATTTTCCTATAAATACAGAGCCCTTGCTCATTTCAAAAATGCACCAAAAAAAATTACAAAGGAGAGAAAAGAAGAGTGAGGCATCACAGAGGAAAATAATATGTGAGGAAAAATAGAGAGTGTGAGCGATATTGTAGTGAGGTGGAAAAATCAAAAGAGTGTTATTTCTTTTGAATGTGTAGTGGTCTTTGGAGTTTTTGCTCAGACATACAAGTGTAAAATCCTTACTATAGTGATATTCGTTCCCTTATTTAGGAGGGTTTCCACGTAAAATCTTGATGTCATTATTTTTCTTTTATTCTCGTTGATTAATCGTATTGTTGTGTTTCGCTTTTATTGTCTTTACTACCGCAAATATTATTTCTGCTACGAATTTATTCCCAACAAACAATATATACTGAATTAACATTCCAAATTATAATTAAAATTCCTAATCTTACTTTAAATAACTATGTACTCTACACGATATATTTAAGAAGTAAAAAGTTACAATTTGTAATTTTAGCATCTACCCAGAGAAAGATTCTTCATCACTCTGGACAAAATCTACGTGGAATTTCAATTTCTAGTGCTAATATTCTCAATTTTTTTTTATGAAAAAATGTTTGTTACTACTAGTTTCATGAAACGTGGAATTCATATACTATATTTTTAACTTTTAAGATGCTAATGGCTAGCCCATCAAATTTGTGAATCCTGTTAAAATAATTATTAGCAAGAAACAGTAGGACAAATAAAGGATTTAGTGATTTTTATAATGCTTTTGATTTTTTTTTTTAATTATTGGATTATCGACTTTTAAAGATTTGAGGTTTTTTAATAGGTTGATCAATAATTTGATTAAATAATTATATTCATACCATTTAGTATATAAATTGTTTGACTTAGAGGGTGTTTGAATTTGGTTTAAAAGTTGGTCAAATCTACTTTTAAATTAGTTTTTGACTTCTGAAAGTGTTTGACAAATAATTTAAATAAGTAAAAAAATGACTTAAAATAAGTTGGGAAGTGTTTGGCAAGGCAAAAAGATGACTTAACATAAGTCAAAAACCAAAAGTAGGTCTCCTCCTACTTTTTGTTTTTGACTTAAAACCACTTTTTTAATCCAATCTAAACAGGCTCGTAGAGTATGTTTGGTTTTTTTTTTTCGTGTTGTCTCAAACTCTCAGTTTTCTACCATGTGATAGTGTTTACTTTTGAGCAAGTTGCAACCGTCAACTCATGTGCATGGTTCATTTGGTTTGTAATGTTGTTTTAAAGTTATTTTCAGTAAATTTCTTTGTCTCAATTTATAATAATTAAATCGATAACAAAATCGATTAACGATCAATAATTAATAAGCTAATATGCTAACGATTCTATAACAATTTAACATATAAAGTAATAAATAATAAATCAAATTGATAAAATTTAGAATCAAATCGAATCGACTAAAGCACAACTCTAATTAAGAAAATGACTATATGGATACAATAATTTCGAACTTTTGTATGGGACTGGTGTGTAGGGTTCAGTTGTAAGCTAAGACCCAAAATTTTATTGTCCTCTCCATGTTAACGAATGGTAAAGGACAAGAAAGATGAATGACAGAGAACAACTCTATAACAAATAAATAATATATTTGAAGACGAAACATATATACGACTTAGCATACGCCTCCTTTCCTAATTTATGTGTTATCTTTTTTGCTTTTCGAAATTTGAAAATGTTAATTATTTTAATATGCATGTGAACATAGAATATTTAAATTAATTCACAGACTATCACATGAATTATTAGATTGATCTCATACATAATTTGAATTTATGCAATGTGACCAAGAGGTCAAGATTCAAACATTAGAAATAGTCTCTAGTAGAAATACAAGATAAACATGCATATAATTAATGGATCCTTATATATGATTGGGTTCTTTCTCGAACCCTATATATAGTAGGAGCTTTAGTACACTAGACTGCCACTTTATACATAATTTGAATTGCTTATATTAGAATTCCTAATTAATCATATAGTATACTTCTAAGACATTAATGGCACAAAAGCTTCATGAAATCCGTATGGCACCCTACTCGATAAAGTTATAATAGCAACTGGTTCTTCCGTAAATTTCTTTGCATCAATTATACAAACCTACAAGAAATAAAATTAGAAGTAAATCGACGATTTAAATTTAATGAGTTCAAATATGATAGTTTTGAAGTGCGGTAAATTAATTGTATTCTACTTACTTGAGAAATATTCTCATTTTCTTTATGTGTAAATGTGATGATCCAACCATCGTCTTCATCGATGCCTCCAGGTTTTGGAACAAAGGAAGTTCCTGAACAAAATGTTTTCTTTGGGAACATGTGATATTCTGCTTTAATTAATTCATCCTATATATTTAATTTCACAAAGATTAATTAATTAGTAATACTATATAAAGTATCAATCCCTCTTTTTTTAGAAAATGTATACAACTCAAAACAGCCCCTACGAGATGCAGGCTGATGAGAGGAATCTGAATGACCAGAATGCCCTCCACGAACTATAGGTCTAGAAAATGAACCTTGTGAAGTATGCACTGAGCTCTTAGAACTATTCCCAGCGTAACCAGCCTCAGACGCAGGTATAGCAGCATGAATGGGTCTGCTGCACTGAGAGTGATAACCTTTCCCTACATAACCTCGACTCCTAGGCGGAGCACCACCATAATCATCTGAATAACGGGTCCTCTTGCCCTCATACTGCTCAAATCCCTCACGTTGAATCATCTCCAACTCTTTAGCAGCATCTATCACTTTCTGGAACAGAACACCAGAAGCAGCAACCTGAGTAACTCCTAGGCGAATCGGAATAATCAGCCCGTTAACAAACCTTCTCACTCTCTCAGCCTCTGTGGGAAGTATTATCGAAGCATGCCTAGCTAAGGCATAAAATTTACTCTCATACTCTGCGACTGACATACCACCTTGCTGCAAACCCTCAAACTCGGCCCTCTTGCGCTCCCTCTCACTGCGTGGGACAAATTTGGCTAAAACTATTTGAGTAAACTGAGTCCAGAATAGTGGAAGGGATCCAACTGGCCTACTACTAATATAATCCCTCCACCACTGCTTGGCAGAGCCAGTCATCTGAAACGCTGTGTAGTCAACTCCATGAGACTCCACTAATCCAAGATTATGCAACCTCTCATGACAACTAACTATAAATTCATTTGCATCCTCAGTTAAGTCACCAGTATAAGTAGGAGGATTCATTAGCCTGAACCTCCCAAACATCTTTTGGTCATCAATGGTCATAGAAGGCATGTTCACCAAATGTGATGCAATATCTGGAAACTCCATACTATCCAGACGATGAGCTACAACAACAGCTGGCTGAGTCCTAGGAGTTTGAGAATCTGGAGCAACTAACGGATCTGGAGTCTGACCTCCAACACGGGTCTGTGAGCCATCAGAAATGACAGGCAAAGTTCGTGCCTGAGTCATCCCCTCTAAGAGTCCTAACATACGAGCCAAGGAAGCACTAAGTGGCAATGGTACTGGGTGGAGCCTGAGCTGGCCCATCCCCCTCGACACGATCTTGCATATCCCCATGAACAACTTCTGTATCAGGAGGTACAATCCTATTACAACCCTTGGTAGCTATTGGTACTTGACCTTCCACAAGTGCTGCAATACGGCCCCTAGCCTGACCTCGAGCTCGTCCCCTGCCTCTACCTCAGATAGTATTTCCAGAAGCAGGCGTAGAAATAGGATCCTGACCACCACTTGCCGGTGTACGAGTCCTCGCCATCTGAGAGAATGAGATATCGAGATTAGAATTTCAAGAAGATCAAGTGTGCACGATAGTGAATGAAAGAACATAATATTTCATAATTGTACTATAGCTTCTCGAAGATAGGTATGGACGCCTTCATATCGATCCGCAAGACTCTACTAGACATTGCTCTTGTACTCGTAAGACCGATGAACGTAGGGCTCTGATACCAAATTGTCACGACCCAAAAATCACGAGTCGTGATGGCACCTATGTTCCCAACCAATAGGTAAGCCAACCAACATATTTTAACAAACTTAACTAACTAATGAGTGAAAAGACAACAATTAGCAAAATCTCCAACATTGAGTTCCTTATAAGTACGAATGCGAAAAACTGGAAAAAAAAACATACTACCCAAGAATTTATGTCATAAGTACAAGAGCTTCTAAAATACGATGCAAGTCTGAAACTAAAATGACAAATCTAACATAAGGGATATCCTGTCTGAATACTGAATAACAGAATAAGTAAAAGATAGAGGGAGGTGTGGGTCACGGACCAGCCAAGCAGCTCACCACAACTCCAAGACACTCCAAACTCGGACTCAAACTGCTCCTCGAGATGTGCTCCTACTCGAAATCGAATCTGCACCACAAAGAGTGCAACAAGTGTAGTATAAGTACGAAACCACATGTACCCAGTATGTCTCATGGACCGACAACGAAGAAGTAATGACAGGAGTTTTTATATAAGAAAAAAATAAATTCTTAAATTATACAAGTATATATATATATTACACTTACTATTCAAGTTTCATCAATAAAGGTAATCAAACATCAAGTACTTTCCAACCACCAAATAAAACACATAATCATCAAGTATGAATGAGGTGATGAATACCCAGTACTCAGAATACCCAGTACTCACTCAACTGTATATACATGATACTCCTCGAAATACATCGAGAGTTCATGACATTTAAAAAAATTTGTTTGTGTTTTACAAATTCATTTGAAAAAATGTTTTTGATAAGGAATTTGTGTTTGACTATCTTTTTTAAAAATTGAGGGTCAAATTACGAAAAATAGCAAGTATCAATGTGCTTTTAAGATTATTTTGTAAATAGAAGCTATTTTACGAGCCAGTAATTAGGAATTATTCGATTTTTATCATTTTTCGTGTATATTCGCCTATGGATCTAACATATAACAAAAATTTCTACGTATATGCTTGCGTGGATGACATATAGCACATAAGAAGGGTATTTTTAAATAATTTCATTAATTAGGGGAATACTTTTAAGATTGTCAATAGTTTAAAGACCAGAGTAATAATTCACATCAAATTTAAGATTTTTTTTAATACTTATCTTTTAATATCTTTAGTCTTATCAAGGTTGAAATAAAAAACAAAACATAGTAATGCATGATTGATTTGAAATTTTACCAATAAAGGAAAAGAACAAACGCGAAGATCGAACTACAACAAAACTATGAGCCCATAACTCTTGAATCTCCGTCATACATATATATATTAGATTAATAGATCATATATCTCCATTTCTAAATCAGAGAATTTCTGTTCGTATTATATTATAAAAAAATATTTTTAATAGGGAACTGTTCCCTTTAAATGGGTCTTGTGCATCGCAATAATCAGGGTAATATGTACCGAAAATATTTAGAAAACAAGAATCACTGATATATAAACTTATATATGAATCTTAAGCGACATAAATTTAAATTAGTCAAATTAATATACTCCGAATACTAGATGACTAAAAGAATGAGATGCACTCATGTACAAAATTATTATAGGACATAGTTATTTCTTGAAACTATTCTATTGCACATTTTACAATTTTAAAATAATCATGATTCATGATAAGTCGATCTCCTCTTAAATTTTGGATCGAGTTAGCTAGTAAATTAGTTTTATGTTACGTAATTACATGATTAAGTAATAACATACATACTTATATTAATTGAATTTGAAAGCTCACAGTATTTAACCACCAAAAACATGCATGGTTGCTGTTCTTGGTCACATGAGTTGTTGTGTATATGTTGTTGCATTGAACAACAATAATTCAAGTGTGTGTAGTTGCTTTGAGTCATCAAAAGCATTAGTCATATCTTCACTTCTATCCCCCAATCTTCCCATCCTCACTAGGGGCCACTTAACATAATTGAAGATATAAAATAAAAATTTAATCAAAGGCCTAAAATTATTACTTTAAATTCTTTTTTTTAAAAAATGAATTTTTCAAAGAGTTTTTTTAAAAATTAGTTTTAGATAAGGTTATATCAATTCAACTTGAATAATATTATTTTAGTGAGGCAGCCATGATATGGATTGTTAACAAGATTCTATAAGTAATAAGTTGAAATACTTTAAATAAAGGAAAAAGAATGAAAAATACTTTAACTTTGATCGAAATTGTTGTTACGATACCAAACTTTATGGAGGGTCTTTTACTCCCTGTACTATTTAGTTAATAGTGTATTTTAAAGGTATATATGTGCCCATAAGGCCACATTACTATTTAAAATGATGCAATATATTTTATGTTCACGTAGCCACATATATACCTTTAAAATACATTATTATAGTATGTGAGGTAAAAGGTTCTTTCTAAAGTTTGATATTGTAAGTTGTAACAACAATTTCAACCAAGGTTGAAGTATTTTTCAGATCATTTTTCCTTAAATAAAGCTAAGAGAAAGAATCGTAGAATATGTAGGTAATTCAAGAAGTTAATAACTTGATATGACTTATAACTTAAATATGTTTGTTGTAATGCTTGAAATTTTAAGAAGAAATTAAAAAAAAATGTAATCATCAATTTCAACTATTGATTGAAATTTTTAACAAAATTACACTTGACTAATAAAAAATTTGAGAAAGGGAGTGCAAAAGGAGTTGAACAAAAAAAAAGATGAATAATGTGTGTTAGCAATAAGATTTTCATGGTTTCTTCTATTTGCAATAGGGTTCAGGAGAATAAATTAATAAAATATTTTCAATTTATGCAGAGCAGATTAAAAATTTTTATGGATTAAGCTCAATAGCGGTTCCTCTTTTTGTTTGGTCTAATAAAAAGATTTTTCATCACCGCAAGCACTCTCGCTTAGCTACCACTTGATGCACAAATAGATAGAATAGCAGCAAATAGCATCTTTCTAGCCTGCATATTCGTGGAACTCAACCCGCCCATTGCAGCCAAATTGATTCAGGTTTGTTCCAAACCTATTTTTGCGCCCCTGTTCAGAAACATGAGTTAGCCTCAGCTAGACACATTAGTTTTTAGATTTTTTGCACATAAGTAGATTTAAAATAATTTTACAAAGATCCAAATCAGGTAGGTACATAATATTGTAAATCAAATTTGAGGGGATGTCTCTGAATTATACTTTAAAACACTGCCTCTCTTAAAAATCATCAAAGTCTAAACAGCTTCTGTGACGAGTATTAAAAATGAAGCTGTAATGCAAACTTATACTCAGAATACATTTTTACTGGTATCATGGGCATCAATTAAAGACATTAGTTTGCTACCTAGATCTCCTGCAAATTGAAAGGGGAATATGCTACACTGACATTTTCCACATCTCAACTATTTGATAGGTAGCCAAAGCCATCGAGATGACATCAAAATTTACAACAATCATGACACATCCACGTTCAATTTATGCCAGCAAAGATCCAACACGAACAAGTCAATGGACTAGGAAAGTCAGTGAGATCTCATTTTTGCTGATCCGAGTCAATTGAACTCAACTTGGATTAGTCACTTTCGACTTGTTATTGCAAGTTTCTCCTGAAAAAATCAGACAACTTGGAAGTGGCAGCACGTCCCCTCTCCAAACATCGTATGTAGTCGTCAACTGAATACAGCAAACATCTCAAGTCATAACAGTTGATCTAAGCACTCTTATGGAACAAAAGCCAACATTAAATCCACTAAAGTGGCAACAACTTTTTCCGTCAGTTTATTAAAAATGATGTCCAAATAGCTTAAAGAGAAAATAGCTACCAACTGTAGGCCAAAGGTTAAAAAGGTCCCACTTTCTCATTCTTAATCTATCTTCTTACGTTAAAAAGATCAAAAAGTGATAAGGCTCCAAAATGCATATATAACATTGAATGTGATTGGTTTTAACTCTTATCCAAGATATCATGCAATGTGAAAATGGAGGTCAGATTGCAGGTAGGGCAACAATTACAGGGGGGGGGGGG
>NC_028644.1:59650804-59656845 GCF_001406875.1 Solanum pennellii | reverse complement strand
GGGGGGGGGGGGGTTACAGGGGAAGCAACATACATCTACTAAATACAATTTAGCAGTAGATCTTACGTTCTTTGTCAGTTCCATAAGCAGGTTAAAACAAACTTTACAGAATTAATTCCACATATGACTCTGCAATCAAACTAAAACACAATTTTTTGAGAAGTAAACTACAACTACAGACTGCAAATGTTGTAACTGCTTAATTCAAAAATTATGAGCAATTGTGAAATATCATGCTGAAGGTATTGCTCCATATCTACATGTATTACAGTGACCAACTATAATGCATAACTTGTTGCAAAGAGATTAATCGTAAAGATACCAGACAAATAGCTATCCACTAGCAACAGGAGGAATCAACAAACTGTTGACTAAACTCTCGGCTCTCAGAATCACAAGCTCCAACCAGAAACCAAAGTTTCATAACCAGGCAGAATAACAAAGAACTTTGAGGTAATGAAGCTCCCACCATACATAATAAAAGCATAGTGCTATCTCAAAAGCATAGACTGCTGATTTTGGGGAACACAAAACCAGCAGTTCTATACCAGTACAACTTTGATGATGCAACAATTATAGCAGTAAAAAGAACTTCTACAGATAATCATTAATGACATTACGAATGTAAGTGCATAGATTCGGATCTTACCTGACATTACACCATGCGTAGAAGATGTTATAAGCCCGTGTTCCATGGGTTCACCTCTCACTTTCAATGCTTCTTCAGGAAGCACAGATAATGTCGAGTTCGGGAAAACTAGATATACAAATGCCGTCATTCTCTGTTATTATCGCGTAAGCAAATCATTCAACATTATAGTTGCATGAGTATGAGCTAGTTAAGAATGCTAAAAAAGCTTACAAATTACATGAAAGACTAAATGGAAAAAACCTGTTCTTCTAGCTTGCTAGGGTCCAGTAGAATATGTCCACTCTCTGTTAGACAACAACATATTGCAACTACAGAAAACAATAAGCCTCCATCATTTCATCTTTCCTCATATTGATCAATAAGTAAATTATCAAATAATGATGCTAAATCGCAAAATTGCAGATAGAAGATTAATACCAGCAAGGTGCTTCAAAGGAATTCCAGCATCCACAAGGGCAGCACATAATGCATTTATGGCACATGGAAGAAGCTTAGGAAAAATGCAGTCAAGGAAGTTTCTTGACTAACAAGCAAATCAAGGTTGAAGAATGATGTAACATCAGTAATTTGCAGAACTCTAGCATCACATGATAGACGAGATAGAGGTGGTTACCTTTAAAAAAGATAGGTCATTTTGCTGAGTTTCTTCAGAACGGTTTTATCATGGTCACATAATATTGTCCTGATTGGATATTGGTTCCTGAAAATTCAACTTTCTAGATATTACAATAGACAAAATGTGACCATAAAAAGAGTTACGCCCTTCTGGCAGATAGGTATACTCTGTCCTCTCACCATCCCTACTCTCGATCACCTTATAGAGTATAACCAAACTACGTTAGTTTGTCCCACATTTATTGTTGAATGTGCATTTGGTTTCTTTATATGGACTTGAGCAATCATCACCTCATGAGATAGCTTTTGAGGTTGAGCTAGTCTAAACGTCTATTTCTTTAACGTGGTATCAAAGTCAAACTCATCCTAGTTCTAGGTTAACCAACTGTTGGGCCCCCACAAAATGATGTCCACGCTCCAGTTGGCAGGACCGAGCGTGTGGAACGTATGATCCCTTAAAACAAGACTCTTAAAAAACATCAAATCTAACCAGTTTCCGGAACAGAGTATTAAATGAAAGCTGTAATGCAAACTGATATTCAATCCATTTTTTGTAAGTAATCATCTGGGATTAAAAAATTGGTATGCACATTCACATACAATTTGATGGTTTGATTGTTTATTCAAATTGATGAGAGCTCCCTTCATGATATCCCTGAGCACTCTCAGATATCAGGGTGTAAATCTTTTAGATTGTAGCAACATGAAGAGTTCAATAACTAAGGATACAGCTCCATCATCGTTGACAACCTGCATCAAAACATAACTACTTAAAGTTTGATTGGAGCTATCATTATGATTAAACAAATAGATATACAATTAGCAATTCGCAATTAGCCAAAAAAAAAATAACAAAATCATAATAATGCATAGAAGCATGAGTTTTCTGATATCTTGAGTTTCAGATGACACAAAGCCAACCAACAAAGATGTCAGAAACTAGTTCAATCAACACAACTGTCTCGTATGGGTATAAATGTAATGTTCATCATTGCCTACACTGCACTCCAATATCTTAGTATACTGATGGGAATACTTTTTAGCCCCCAACAAAAGTGGCTAGAACGTGCAGTTCAGCTTTCATGCTTAATTGAGTAAATGACAAAACAAAGTGAAAAGACAGAAATAAACAAGAAATAAAATTCATAACATCTATGTAAGCCCAATTGACTTTAATCCCTCAAAGGTGCATCGGACATTTAGAAGCTCTACTCCAGACTTGGGCTATAACTTATAAGTAACAGCAACATAATCATTATTCATTGCCAATCTAGGTGTTATGTCTTCGTCATTAAGTACCATATCCTCTTTACATGCATTATATTATGCTCTTTGAATCACAGATTACAGCCTACTATGCTTTGAGATAATGGTATGATGTTGGTCCCTTGTAAAGAAGGGATATCATAATGCCCGTTTCTCAACATTTCATCCTACTGCTTCTCTCTTCATATTTTCCTATCACTGTCTTCACTTTGGAAAGTTGTAACTGCTACAATGAACTTCTTTCTACTTAGCATTCTGTTCTGCTCTGAAATATCTATTTCACTACAGGTACTTTCATCATCTTCTTAAGCTTGTTATAGTTAGTAAAAGAAGACCATCAACTTGGAATGTTGCCAATCTAGCTCTTATGTGAGTAGTTTGGAAGGAGAAAAATAGAAAGGTAGAACAAGATTTTGTTTATTTGAGGAATATCATGATGCGTCTAGTTCCCTTTTTGGCGCACCTTTGAGTTTCTGGTTTGTATATAGGTAACTTTTGTCAAGAACCATGTCTTATTGTAGGGTCTCTACTTTTTGGTATATTGCTTATAGACGGGTATTTCCCCAATAACAAAGAAACAAGTTACCTAATATAAAAGATGTCCAAAATTTCACTACTTCCCTAGTAAGTTTATTGCCTTCAGACTTCCTTCAACGACTAGTCTTTTAAACATGTAAGAGCAGTAAGTTGTGTGTGTTAATTACTTTCCTTCAAGAACAAACTCAAGTTCTCCATCCAGACTACAGCTATAGTACAAAGCTAGCAACTTGTCCACCAACAAAATGAAGACCTAAACCCCATATATACAACAAGAACGACATCTCTCCTCAATCCCTAGCTAGTTGGAGTTGCCTACATGAATACTCACTGTTCATCTTGCTCCATTGAAAACCACTTTCATTCCAGTGTTTAATAGTTTAGGCTGTCTTACACTCGAAGTTCTTTACAATTCTTTTTATTGACAAGGGAAACCCGCAGCCGCTACGCTTTAAATGTGCACAGGTAAAACCCCGCTCCTATGCAATAGCTCGCAAACCACATAGGAAAGGTAACGGGCACTAGGCAAGCCCGATGCGACGAGCTCGACCCAGAAGGCAAAACACGTGCTCTCTCTGTCAAGGGGTTCCGAACTTGGAAGTCCCAAGCCCAAACCACTAGGTCACAACATACAAATCTCTAACAGGTAAGTTCATCTTTACTTTTAGACTGTCTCACCTGAATGATAATTGACGTGGTGGTATTTGGATGAACATTCAAAACACAAATGCTTTGCACGGTCTTCTTCAAAATCATCTCATACTCCTTCTCCGCTTTACCTAAACATAAATTAGATTTTGAATAACAAAACAGCATGCCCCATTCACACATATAATGTAGCAACACCAAACAATTAATATCAAACAATGGAATTGGCCCATTCATCAATTAGTAACAAAAGTGTATGACACTGTGTTTAATGAAACTAACCAATCTGCCCCGTTTTTGGCTTCCAAAAGACTTCAAAACATGCCTTCTCTGGATTCTCGTTTTTGTTTGTTCCAGCCTTTGGTCCATAAACAGCAGCAAGAACTTTCGTCTCCCCTGTGCACAAGTATAAAAGTTTCCAACTTTAAATGAAAACGACTAAATTGAATCACCCAAATTTATGATTTAAATACCTTGAGACCAACTTGCAGAGCCATGAGCGCGATTAAGAACATTACGAGCGCAAATCAATGGTCTCAATTGATTAGCTGTTCTCCCATCTTTTCTATCAATCTCCATAGCTCCACAACTTCAACAATTTTATGAAGAGAAGGGGTTTAGACTAGGGTTTTATGAAGAAAAAAAAAGGAAAGTGGAAATTTTATTAGAGAAAAATAAATAATCAAATAATCATTATATTCCTACAAATATAATCTTTAATGGGTTAAGACCATCAAAATACCCTTTTATTTTCGTTTATTAATTAAAAACTTTTTGTCCAATGTTAAACTATTAGATCAAACATATTCATGTGTTGTAAAAATATTAAAATATGCCCATATTTTAAATAAAATATCCCAAATCAAACAAAAATGTCCCTAAATAACTCACTCCCTACGCTCACTAAATTAAATAAATCATTTAAAAATTAAACTCAATTATAAACATTTCAATTCATTAAATTTGTCTTTTTATTTGTATTTTCTTTTGTGGAATATATATATATCAGACACAAGTGTATGTGCTAAAACGGGCCGACTATTTTTAACTTTTTGCATCACTCTATATGCTACAGATAAAATTTAAAGAGTCAATTAAATTTTAATATAATTTTTAAATATTTTAAATTATTAATTATTGTAATTTATTATAATTTTTAAATATTATATGTTACTTTTCTTGTCCTATGTATCACAAACAAAATTTTAAGAATTAATGTGTCGTTAATAATTAATATTTACAATACATTTTACATAATTTTTAAATTAAATAATGCATGTTGTTGTAAAACTTAAGAACAAAAGAATAATATAAAGATAAAGTCAAGAAGGATATTAGACAATAAGAACAATATGAGATAATTTTATTTCGTTCAAGTGATCACTAAATCTTCAAGTGTATACAGTATGAACATTTATGTTTCTATTTATAGTGTAAAAGGCATAAAAAAGATTAATCATAAACATGAATATAATGGGGAGTTTACGAAAGTGAAAGGTTACGAGAATAATGTTATAAAGGTGAAAGTTATAATTATCTTCATAATGGAGGAAAGTAATGGAGATAATGGGTCAGAGTAACTTCTTGGTGTAGTCCATGGACATCCATATTATAACATTTACTTCTTTTGTCTCGTATTATGTGACATAAATAAATTGATTTTATGAATCAATCAAATTTTTTTATAAGCAATCGATTTTTGTATATGCTTTTTTTAATATTTAATTTGTCAATTATCCTGATTTGTAATTTTTTATATATATATATATATATAACGTGATATGAATCCTTTTTATGGCCTCCATTCATATATTTTTTTTTTCTGAACATGTTTTTTCATTTTTTTCAATTATTTTATTTGCAAAATCATATTTCTTTAACTCATACCTTTTCTATAGCCGAATAAGTCAAAAAAATGTCGATAGATTTTAGGAGAATAAATAAGAGAGGAAATTTTTGAAGGAGAGAATCAGGATTCTAAATCCTATGTTTACTCTATATTTATGGATAATGAATTGCTATTTCTTAAGCCTAACATTAAAAGTAAAATATAATAATTGTATTTTGCTAATTTTTCAGAATATAGCTTATGTATGTGCCGATAAGATTCCTCTGTTGGTACACTCTCGTAATTGTGTATGTTTTTCCTAGGGCTGGCAGGGGGACCGGGTCATCCCGCCCCGGCCCGCGTCCCGTCCCGACCCGCCCCGGAACCGGCCCATCCCCCAGGGTTTAAGGGGATTACGGGATGGGGGATGAGGGGACCGGTCAGGGGCCGGTTCACCCCTGCGTCCCGGTCCGGCTGAACCGGCCGGTTCGCGGG